>NW_004949095.1:778378-783552 GCF_000317375.1 Microtus ochrogaster
CTGGAGAGGCTGTGGAGGAAGGGGTACCCTCATCCATTGCTGGTGGGAATGCAATCTTGTGCAACCACTTTGGAAATCAGTGTTTCGGTTTCTCACTGAGGGCCTTCTTAAGCGAAAATGGAAACGAGTTTTCTACTGAGTCCTGATGGGGTGGGTGGCCATACACGCTGACTCCTGTATCACTGCTTTCTGTGGCTGTGATGAAAAACTAGAAGCCTGACGATTTGTTACAAAGAAAAGGGACTTATTTAGCTCAGTTTGGGGGAGAAAAAGTCCAAGATTTGGTAGTTTAATCGAGTTCCTCCCAGTAAGGGCACCCTTCTTAGGAAACTCAAAGCTGTGCGGTCCACCCTTTGGCCACAGTTCCTGTCTCTCACACAGGAAGAAAATTTACTGCACTGACCGTGGCGCGTGCAGTCAACATCAACAGTCTCATGGGGTAAATTCATATTTTATGAAACTTCCCCAGCATAAGCATAACCGAGAATACAGATGACCACAGCCCAGTTTTAACACCTCCATTATCCCCCCTTCAAAGGCGCCTTAAAACCATCGTAGATCCTGACAATCATAGCTCCATTGTCTCTACAAACCTGCATTTTCCAGATTCATATAAACGGAATCGCACAATGCGTAGCTTTTTCTTCGGCATTTTTCACTTAGTATATTTGTTGGATTTGTTCACATGCAGTATATATCAGAACTTGGTTTTTAAACTTTATCATTCCAGTGTATGAATATACTGTATTTTGCTCACCTAGCCATCACTTAATGGACAATTCAGATTCTTTTCAGTTTGTGGCTATTATGAAGAATGATGCCGTCACCATTCACATGTGAGCTTTTGTACAAATATGTCTCAATTTCTCTTGGGGAGAGTCCTGGTAGTGCAACTGTTGGGCTGTGCAGTGAGTTTAGTTTCCCGACTGAAAACATTAACATGCTATTTTATAAGTGGTTGCATGATCTTACATTTCCATTCACAAAGCAGGATGGGTGCAGGTTCCCCACATTCCACCATCACCACCTGGCCGTTTCTCAATTACTGCTACTCCAGGGGCCATGTAGTGGTATCTTACTGGAAACTTTATTATTAAAATTTGACTTTTAAGGATTTGTTCTTATGTATCCCCAGGGATACTTTGTGCCTTGCTATCTGTCTATCTATCTATCTATCTATCTATCTATCTATCTATCTATCTATCTATCTATCTATCTATCTTTGCAGAGTATTGATTTAGTTACTGATTGCCTACATTTATCAAAGCCAGCTTTATTTGTTTATAAACATAATGAACTTATACTTCAGGACTTGTTTGTTGGGGGTGATGAGGGATGTGGAGTGATTTGCCTTTTTTTTTTTTTTTTTTTTTTTTTTATAAAGAAAGGACGGGACAGGAAACAAAAAAGGGCTGGAAGAGGTTGATGTGGTGGAGACCCATGGTCACAGCCAGATGGGTCACGGACAGGCACCTGCTCTAGGAATGAAATTGGAAGGAGGAAAAAGAGACACCAGGATGCTGCTTCCCTTAAAGACAAGAGTGTTTCAATGCTATTTCAGTAGGATGTAAGTATCCTTTCCAAATAAGCTGGGGATGATGAGGCTGAGCAGAAGTCATGGATCTTCCTCGCTCCACACTGGCATCTGAACCCTTTGGGCTAAAACACGAACTCCCAGCCCTCTCAGGACACCCTGAATAGAGCTCCACAGTCCCAGGAAGCTGTAACTGAAAAGGAAGCCCTTGGTGATTCTTTACAGATCTGAGCCTCCATATTGTGGATGTCCCCATCTGCTCTTCACAGAGCAATTTCCGGGGTTCTCTACAGACAGCAACTCAGTGTCCCAGACAACCCTACAGAGGCCGGCCAGGGCAGCTGCCCCTTAACTCTAATGCCCAGTGGCCGGCCCCATTGGCTGGAAGAAGCTCCCATTTTCCAAAAATGTCTGCGAACTACTGCCAGGTAGTGATGAGCTTATTCCAGTAACTAAGTTTTCCTTTGCATGGAATCATTTCTTTCTTTAGGAACGGTGCGCACTTGTCGTGTCAGAGTAAATCACTCCTCATTTGCTGCAGACTGCCAAAGCAACTGTATTAACGCTGCTGCCAAGAGCTCCCCCACCCACTGGGCAACTCCCCGAGGGGAGGAGGGAGACGGGAAAGATCCTAGATGCTCACAGAGGAGCACCTGCTCGGGACGCCGAAGTCACCCTGCTCTGGACAGGGATGCAACAGGAGGGTACATCTTTTCTCCATCACTTCTTTGTCTCCTCTATCTGCCTGGGCTGACAGCAGGAGCTGCAAGGGTCTTTTCTAGTTGGGCTTAAAGCACCTAGTGTTCTTTCCTGCCCAGCAGCAGGGAGTTCTTTCATGGCAATCCCCAGGGTCAGAGTGAGGTCTAAGTACAGCTCCTGGGACTGCCACAATGTGCTGTATGGAGAAATGACACCCAATAAGAAGGCTCAAAGGGTTTGCCCCACCTCTGTCTGTCCGTCTGTCTCTGTCTGTCTTTCTCCCTCCATATCTGAATCACTTCATTTTGCCTCATTTTCATTCATGGAAACTAAGGGGGGGACTACTTTGTCAGATCCTATAATGAAGAAATTTTAGGGCATGCATGCATATTTTAAAAATATGTTCAGATACAAAATAATCATTTCACCCCAGAGGGATGTATTTCACAGAATGTAAACTTTTTGAAAACCATCTCTGACATCCAATCTTTTATTTCTCACATAATATTAAGATTCAAAAGGATGTCATCGTTTTGAAATAGCTTGTCTGCTGCATGATCAGGATTTGCTGGACCACATTTACCTCCCCAGTGTATGCTTACATACGGGAATGTCCACTCCGCCACCTTCAGCTATTAACTCGGCCAGCCAGCATCAGAGCAACAACGTGAAACCCAAACATCCATTATGTTATTTAGGTATAGAGATTTCTAAACTTACTAGTATTTTGTTAAAGTCATTTACTGGTGATGAGGTTGAAATGGAAGTCTTGTTTTTTAGGGATTCTTTCCCCTTCAAAGAAAAGACTGTCCGGCATCCATTTTACAGCAAAGTGACGCAAAAGGGGCAAGTCAACTTTAGAGCAACCAATGCCTTTCATGCAGTTGCTTTGTAAGGCAGACCGGAAACATTTAAAGTACTCCTGTAGCTAAACAGCCACAGGAAACAGCTCGGAACAGATTTAATTGTCTATCAACAAATTTAGAACAAAGTCATTAAGTCACTATGTCGGTAATTAAAAGATACAAGCTACAGTGTTCCCAAATCCTGCTGACAATTATAAGTTAAGGACACTTTAAAGAGGCAATGCTTCTCTGGGTTCTTCAAGGCATACACACACAGGGAATGCTTTGGAACTACAATCAATGTTCTCCCATGATGCTTTTATTAGCTAGGGAAAGGTAGCTTGCGCTGTGTAACAAGCAGCCTCCAGCTCAACGGAATGAAAGTTTAATGCGAGTACATGTGACTTATCTGGTGCAGGGTGCAGAAGTCAGATACTCAGGCTAACAGACCTCACATCAATCTATCTTTCACCATGGCTGGAGGTCAGCAAAGGATAAATCCTCATATTTACTTGGTCATATGTTACAGAACACATATAAAGTCAAAAGCACAGACAATGTGAGTCAGCCAGGGCAATACAGTGAGACCTTGTCTTAAAAAAATTTGTGTGTGTGTGTGTGTGTGTGTGAGCACCATTTTACTAGACCACATTTGTCAGGAGAACTGCATTAGTTCTAGGTAGCCCTAGTAACTACCTGTGGTTTTTCTAAATACATACACTTTCAATCACAGTACTACCTAACATTAATGACAGAATTCTCCCTTTCTGAATAGTTGGATGCATAACAAATACCATTATTTATATTAAACCTTCAATTTTTATAGAAAAAAGCCACATCATTGAAAATTTAAACTGCATCAAAATGCCAGGCACTTCGGGAGGTGACCACGGTGGCTAGCACTGGTAAATGACACTACACACAAACTGGACACACTCCAGAAAAATGCATGGAAAGCATACAGGATCACACTCACAGCTTCTCCATTGCTTCTTTTCCTTCCCAACCATCAAACAGAACCAAGCACATAGGAGCGGGAATCCCACTCACTCTGATCTTCATCAGGAAGACCAATGGTCTCAGGGATTCGACTCTCCGCTCACCTGTCATCCCTGTTTGCAGCTGGCATGGGGTTCAGGGTGGGGCGGAAAGAAATAGGAACTGAACACCTGCCCTATTCCTCCAGGGTCGGAAGAGAAATGAAAGAATTCGGATTTTATTCTGGACACAGTGGAGAGCCCTGCAGAGTTTTCAGCAGGGAAGTCACATGACTGGATGAGTTCTAGAAACATCACAGCAGAGCGTGAGAAGCAGAGGCAGGCTGTCTCCGGAGGAGCAGGCCGCAGCATCCTGTGGTCTTTCGTGGACAGTACCGGGTAAGCCTGAGGGGAGGGAGAGTACTGGACTGGGCGGTGAGAGGACATTTCAGTTCTCCAGGGCCATCCATTGGGAGGTGTGATGAAGAGACCGGAGGGGAAGGAGCGGAGCCAGGAGATGCTCCCCATCAGTGAGGACACCTTCAGATACAAGTGCCAGAAAGGCCATTTGACTTCCTTTGAGCCAGTAAGGAATGTATTGGATTACCTAAGAGAACTGGATCCAATGTCATCCAGGTAGTAAAGTATGTCTATGTCTATCTGTCTTGGTTTAATTTATTTCATGACCTTGCCAGCTCCAGATCCAATCTTCCCTACTCTGTAGGTCCATAAGGCAAGAATCTTTCTATCTGGTCCCAGTTACAAGCACAGCAGGAAACACTGCAATCAGCCAGAGAAGGACCCAGTTGGCCACTTCGGTGGCAGTGACGTCGCAGCAGGACAAGGGCCTTTGTTGGGAAAAGAGGATGCAATGGCCACCACAACATTTGTTATTCATCTGCCTATGGGCTCTTTGTCTTCCAAATATTTTCCATTAGGACCCACATGTGTATGCTTATGTAAAAACATAAACTATTAAAATGATAATCTATGCAACACAGACCATACAGTGGGTGTATATGCTCACATTTAAGAGATTAAGTTTTGGGCCGGGCGGTGGTGGCGCACGCCTTTAATCCCAGCACTCGGGAGGCAGAGGCAGGCGGATCTCTGTGAGTT
>NW_004949095.1:783652-796153 GCF_000317375.1 Microtus ochrogaster
CTGGTCTACAAGAGCTAGTTCCAGGACAGGCTCCAAAGCCACAGAGAAACCCTGTCTCGAAAAACCAAAAAAAAAAAAAGAGAGATTAAGTTTTGGACTGGTAAACAAAGATTTCTCTTTTCCATTTCCTTTTCTCACAGTCACTCTTAAATTCATTTTAACAGCGACAGGTAGGGATGTGCACATTTATGAGGTGCCATGTTCTAGTACTTCTACAAAGAGATTTAGCGACTTTCCAATTCAGTTCCCACTTGGCACATTTTTCCCATCAGAAGTCTAAGCAAATGAAAAGTCCCTGTTTTAATGGCACCCTCCTTCTCTGGCTTTCCAGCTCATATAAATGTCAGGTCTGCTGTGCTGTAACGGCTTTACAGAGCAGATGGGATTTGTCACTAGATTCCTATACAGTCCTGTACTCAGTAATCAAAACTGGCATTGTCCCATTGTGTAAGTGCTCCAAGGCTTTAGGTAAAGACTGGCCGTGGCTACAGTTTGGGCTGAAAAGATTTCTTCATGATTCAGAGTTATAGTGCTTAGGCCATAAAGAGCGAATATGACTCTTTCCCCTTCCTTCCTTTAGAGAAGCAGCAGCCAGAAACAGGAGCACTGATCTGGACATGCCTAAAAGGTGCTCAGCCTCGAGTGTCTTCACTAGTCGCTCAGTCTTCTAGAAGCCTTCTAGCAAGGCTCCCGCATTGCCTTTTTCTGCAATCGCTCCTAAATTTGCTGTACATTCCCTCTGTGAAGCACAGCATGGTGGTGTGCCAAGGAGGAGAAGTCTACCATGTCTGCTGCCCGCATGTCCCACCTGAGGGTCAGTGTTGGGAGATTGTTCCATTAGGGCTTCATCCCTGGGAAAATGAGCTGAAGCCCACTGACTCGGTCCCTGTGGAAAGGCTTCCGAACATCTATCTGGTCACACTCTTCATTCTTTCTGTGTGCCCTCAAGGTCTGGATGAGGGGGTCAGATAAGAGGGCAGTTTGCTAATAGGCCAGCTGAACGGGGTTAGACGGCTAATGAGACTCAGGGGCTACCAACATAATAGACTTCGATGATGGTGGCTTACTGTCCTTTGCTGTAACGGCATCTTTGTATCATTGTTAAGCTGCCTGCTCCCATCATGCACCTGACTCATGCATAAGAATTACCCTATTTTGGGAAATCCATTCCCTGGACTGTTGCCTAAAACTCACTAATATTCTCCTCCATTAGAGTTTGACTATGAACAAGCCACCCACAATCCCACCCATGCTCCTGATGACATCCTTCTCTGTACCAAACCACATTTTTCTCAAGTGTGTACTATTTCTATCCTCTGCTCAGGTGACATTGTAGACCCAAGTTTCTGTCCCACCCGGTCCCACAGCCATTCAATATCCCCAAAATACACAGTCTTATATTAATTATTAACTGTTTGGCCTATTAGCTCAGGTTTATTATTAGCTAGCTCTTACAACTTAAAGTAACCCACAACTGTTGTCTATGTTTAGCCACGTGACTTGGTACCTTGTCTCAGTGAGGCATTCTCATCTTGCTTCTTCTGAATCTGGCTGGCGATTCACTCTCTTCCCAGAATTCTCCTTGTCTGGTTGCCATGCCTATACTTTCTTCCTGGCTACTGGCCAATCAGCGTTTTATTAAACTAATACAAGTGACAAATCTTTACAGTGTAAGAGAGCATTATCCCACAGTATGACACCTCTCTCTCTTGAGGACTAGTGCTTAAGTCTTAATGTAAATAACCTTTTCCTTTCTTCTTTTGTGACTGCACAGATGCATTTGTGCTAGAAGCCCAAGGTTGGCCTGGGAGGGTTCTTTAATAATTTTCTACCTTATTTATTAAGGCAGGGTCTCTCATTTGAGCCAGAACTTACCAATATGGTGAGTCTGGCTAGCCAGCTTGTTCCAGGGAGCCCTGGTCTCTACATCTCAAAGGGCTGGGATTATAAGTGGGCCACCATAAATGTCCCAACCTTGGCTCTCATAGGTGCATTATAGATATAGGAGCTGTGGGCCACTTCCCGCCGCCCGGCTCCTGGCCGCCAGCTAGCTTTACCCAAAATAATTACATGGAAACTGTATTCTTTTAAACACTGCCTGGCCCATTATCTGTAGCCTCTATTGGCTAACTCTTCCATCTTGCTTTAACCCATATTTAGTAATCTGTATAGCACCACGAGGTGGCTTACCAGGAAAGATCTTAACCTGCATCTGTCTCGAGTGGGAGAATCATGGCAACTGCCTGACTCGGCTTCTGTCTCCCAGCATTCTGTTCTGTCTATTCCGCCTACCTAATTTTCTGTCCTATTAAAGGGCCAAGGCAGTTTCTTTATTAACCAATAGACAGATGACCCTCCTCCATCAGTACATCACAAGCACTTGGTCTACCAAGCTGTCTCTCTGGCACCCTTACCTTAATCTTAAAAAACAAACAACATACTTTCCTTTGCTTTAAAAAAATCCCGTTTTAACTTGATAAATCCTAATTTTGCTTCATACGGCCTCATCTTAAAATTCTCCTATGCAGTATCACTCAGGACTGTTCCTAGAGAAGCCCACGAGGGACAGACTCATCAGGCCGCACCTCCTACTGCCAACTACACTAGAGAAAAATCAGTTTTCAGAGTCATCTTGTTGATTCCTGCATTCCTTATCTATAGAACCCAGCAAGAATTTTCTCCTACTTGAGTAAAAAGCAAAAACAAAACAAAATTAAAGTGCAGGCTTATGAGCTTCAATCAACTATGTGGCCCTCAAGATAAGTTCGCTTGTTTTTCCAAGGCATTTCTTGGCAAGCCTAACTATGACATCCTTTGGTGTGACTGCAACCTCTAGATTTCAATATAGCTTATTAATTCAGATGTACCTGCATGTGTTTACAGTCATATGATAAGGACAACCCACCTTAATTAGAAATAGGATTTTCCATACTCAATTTCATGAAATAATTTAAACTTTTCTGGTGCCTCTGACATTGACATTTTCATATGAGCACTTTCAATTCATCTCATTTTCAGGCATATTATCCTCCCCTTATACATGTGAAATAAGAAACACTTTGACCTTTTAATAGTAAGCCGCCAGCGTGGAGGTTTGCCAGCCACTCACTGTACTAGCCTTTCAAAGTAATTGATAAAAAGCTGCTTATGCCAGGTGTGGGGGCTCATGCCCATAATCTTACCACTAGGAACAGGAGGCTCAGAAGTTCAAGGCCATTCTTAAGTCTGTTTCAACTTCCAGGACAGCCTATGCTCTGTGAGACCTTACATCGGTCCCAAGAACCTTTGGGAAGGCTGTTTATGAAGACATATCCGAAGTCATTCCTAAATTAGAGTTTGTTTTCCTTTAGGAAAAACAAAACAAATAAACAAACAAACAAAACAAAAAACCACGACCTGCTGGAAAAGCTTTACGAACGTCCAAAGGAGCCACAGACACGGCAGTCTTTTAAGCTGTATTTCCCCACAAATTCTGCATTCAAAACCAATGAGTGCATCTTCCTCTGAGACTCAAAGACAGGGTGGCATCCATTTTCCCCAAACCAACATAATCCATAACGCGAAAGGAACTTACCATGAAAATGATGGCTGATTTATATTTGATAAAATCTAAGGTTTCATGATGAAATTTAATTGACACGTTGGACCTTATGCCACTTTGCAAAGTCTCACGTCAGTTATATGCTGACAGGAAAGTTCACAAACAGCGCACATTTGTTGTCCAACAGTCACTTGTCATTCTGGGGGCACCCAAAGAGAAGACGCATGTTGGGGTCTCCGCGCCTCTGGCTCACCTCCCCTCTCCTGCCCTCTCTTTTGTTTCAAGCTACAAAAGATAAACTCCCAGATAATACTTCATTTGCTTCTGACCTGACAGCACACACATTTAACTGATGTTCCCATGAAAATTCAACAACGGAAAGGCAGAGACATTGATTCTGGTTACCGAAGGTTTCTTACAATTATAAAGGCAGTAACAAGAATAAAAATAACAGCTAGCGTTGATGGCAGCTTTCCCTTGTTAGATGCCACATTAGCCCGTGGGCCTTAATTGATTTAGATACAGATAAACTCCAACCACAGGCCCCAGAGGTATTAGCTCAGTAAATGTCAGCCATTATTCTTACTGCTATTATTGTTTACTTAATACATACCAGTTAATTCTGACAACAACCACAGAAGGTGAGACTAAAGAGGAGGCCATTAAGGAAAAGGATGTCGAAGATAACTGCCATCTGAAGTGAAAGTGTGGCCCCAAATGGACTCTCTTTCAATACAACTTTGCATTATTTAAAAACCCAACTCTGCATAAATTAAAGAGGATGTGGGAAAGAGGAGTCCACTTGTTTTCAAAGCCGTCTTTTATGTCCTAATACCAAAAGATGAGCCATGGCCTTGGATGGAAGGCACATTTGTAACAACACAGTCCTGAACACTGGTGCTGTCCCCATGTCACTGCTTAGATTCTGTAACTGTCCTTCCAGGCCAAAATAAATCAAGGTCCATAATATACAGGGATCAATGAACCCCGAATCAGTCACAGGGAATGGGGACCAGGCTTCATTGTAAGGGCATGCCCTCTTCAAGGATAATCAATTAAAACATTTCAAAAGCTTAACTTACGACAACCAAAAAACACATAAATTAATTATCTATCCTGGGTATACTGGAGCCAGTTCCTAACTATTTAAGGGTTCTGTGAGCCAACCACAGTACATAAACAAACTGACATCATCAACGCCTGCCTCCTCCTTCTAAGCTGGTTCTTCAGTTCTTGTTATAGACAGGCATTATTTCATCTGTGAGACTTATCCACTCTAGTCACCTAGGCTGCTGTTCTGTAGTCACCAGGGTGGAGTGACTTTAAATAATTAGGTGGTAATGTCTCTCTCCAGTATCTAGTATGTGGTCTAGAGAAAATGAACGACATGGCAATGGGAACTGACTACCCTTACCCAAATGAGGACCCAATATGCTGCTCCAGAGTCACCCAATGGTTCCAAAAACCCCAGGAACTATGAGCAGTTACTGTAGGAGCTAGACACAGTAGTCTAGTCAAACGACCCAGGCTATGAAGGAAGGTAAGGAAGACACCAAGATGAAGATGTCACCCTCCTTGGCAGAAGCCCTACCCCATTACTGTCTTGGTGGATAGCCATCACTCTAAGTTTACACATCTGTCTCAGGGCCTGGGTTAAACGCCGACATCTAATAAGTCCTTTAAAGCTAGCCATAGTATCGAGCTCTTTATGTACAGATGTGCTAGGCTTCTGTTGCGATGACAGATACAGGGGACAGAGGTTGCCCAGAGTGGCAGTAATATTATTTCGAAAATATTTTTTAACAAGAAGTAATTTTGCTAGGTTATGCAATCCCCTCTGACCCGCAGACTGAGAACAATGTCCAGAATTGCCTGTTTAATTAGACATGGAGAAACAACACATGCTTGCGAGAGAAAAAGGCAGCCAGGATTTGCTTCTGGGTGTGCTTTTCTAAGACTACTTATGCTAGGGGGAGTTGCTCAACAGTTTTAGAGTTTTCTTCATGAGCTGTGTTGGAATAACAAGAATGTGTAGGCTTTTTTACATACACACACACACACACACACACACACACACACACACACACACACACATATAATTAAAATTTGCTTAGCTCCAGTCTGGTAAGTGTTAATTAACATGACATTTTTCTACAGGAGACATTTAAAAATAGTTTCATTCATTCTATTTACAGTGACTTCTTACTCATGCCAAAGCACCAATCACCACTTCTGCCTTTCTCCATGCACGTCCGAGAACTTAATGAAACAATAACGCCGTGTAGGCGTTGAACCGATGGCACAAAGAGTCAAATCTTAAAGCAGGTAATAGAACATATGACATAAAAGTTGAAAAAACATCAAATCAGTGGCACCAAAATATCAGCAGCCGGGAAATCTGGTCCTGGCCTCCTGCACAGTCATTACTAAGTCATGATGAAGGGACAGATGGACTAAGGAAGAACGGGATGGACAGTGGTGCATTGCTGAGCCTCTAGCAGACTCTTCAAATTGCTGTGCTAACAAGGTAACACAAGGCGGGTAATATCTGCAATCTGTCCCTTCATTTTTCATGTGTCTTGTGCTTTGGGGCACCTGCTTACCTCTGTAAAAATGTGTGCTAATCACTCAAGGAGTAGTTAGCTAAAAACTAGTAATGCCTAACCTTGGGTGTCCTTCTTTAGGACCCACAACCCTAGGATCAGAGTAACCCTGGAGTGTTACCATCAGCTCTCAGGGTCCTTTTCTAGGTTCCCAAAAGATGCCAACAATTATGAGTTGTCCTAAATCTGCAGTTACCCAGAATGCCAGGAGCAACAGAGCCTGGAAAGACAGCCCTCCCCTGTAGAAGAAGGCAACTACCCTACTATGTGGAGGATGTCTCTGTCCTGAGAGCCACCCTGTCCCGTCTTTGGACCACATCATAGAACTAGAATGGAAACAAATCTTGACACACTGGTTAATTATGGCGACCTCTTGACCTCCTGTCTGCACTCTTCCTGTGAAACCTAAAGCTCATGCCAGTATCCTGAAGATGAGTTTAGACACATTTGTGCTCTTTATCTGTTCCTCTTCCCCAGGTGTACTGATTAAATCCTCAGTCTGTTTCATATTATCTTAGTGGCTATCGAAATGTCTGAGTCTGTTTTAAACCTGGTTTGCCTTAAAACTTTGGTTATAAATGACATAAATTTAATTCCATGGGCTCATCCTTAACTGGAAAACATCCTGAACACATCAGAGGCTGAACAATGAGTGTGATGATCCCGAAGACCAAACAGTTAGGAATTACGCACACATACAAACTCATGTCTATCTCTGAAGTTTCACGGGTGGTATAAGGAATTATTTGTTATAGAATTCAAAAGTTCCACATGAAATAATTTTAGTAGCACATGCCTAGCATTTTTTTATTCTTAAAGATAACTGATTCCATAGTTATACTTTTTAGTACTTCCTCAAAAGTCAATGAGGAAGATCACTCACGCGTACTGAAGGGCGCTGTGTAGATAAATGATAGCATACTAAGGTATTGTCAGGTCCAAAGGAAACTCTATTTCCCTAAATTCCCAAAGGCAGAAGAGACAAATGGCTATCTGTTGTTCCTATTAGCATATCAAAGCCCATGCTGGCCTCCAGGCTCCCTCTGTATCACAAGGTCCTGTTGCACCTTCATCTTCTTCCCTACCCCAAACTTTCCCAGCTCATAGGCTATCATTCTCCTTATGACCCTGCCATCTTCATATGCTCATTCTCTTTGTCTTTCTCTCTGTCTCTCCCTTCACCTCCACTCACTCTCCCATGCTCTCCTCTCCTTCTCTCCATGTCCCTTCCCCTCTTGCTTATCTGCTGGCCAGGTCCAGTCAGCTGGCCATGCTCAGTCTACTAATTTCTCTCTCTGCTCTGGGCTCTTCCAGATCCTTCCGGCTGTTCTCTCTCTCTCATATCTACAACAATAGCAACTACAACAACACAATCTTTCCCCTTAATTATACCTTGGAGTGGTCACATCACCAGTCTATACAGGTATCACTGTCATATCTTAGGGAAAGTGATATCTTTCCATGCATTATGATTATTTTATGTAGCTGGTAAAGCGGTGCTGGGCAAAAGGATCCCAGTGAGTATGTGTTGATGGATACCCTGTCTGGACAGAATCAGACACATCCACATTCGCAGAGACACGCCTTTGTAGAACAGGAGAGTTATTATCACGTCCCTCTGATTAAGAAGGAAGCGACAGTGAAACATTCCCTCCTTTACTTTCTATTCATGAAGTCCAAGGTAATCTCTGCTGAATTCTGATAGCTTCTGGAACACAGAGGCACAGTGGGCTTTCTCCCTATGCTCCAGGACTCCCGGAGTAACTTCCTCAGGATACACAACACATAGCTCCATTTTGATGGGTCTTCTTTAGAAAGAGGGGATGTTGAAAGGGTTTTGGTGAGTAAAAGCTGCTCTTAGATGATGAAAGGAGGAAGGAAGGAAGGACGGACGGACCATAGGGGAAAATCTTCCACAAAAGGGTTATATTTCAAGAAATTCTGAAAAATATAGCTATTCACCAGACAAAATTAGACTTTTCAGAACCTGAAGTGACTTTCAAGGAAGTTGCTTAGAAAATTTAGGAAAGAAATAACTGGATGGGGATTGGGAAGAAGGTATGTGGTAAGATTATGTCTGTGACCAAATCATGATAGTTGATCCTAAAATGTCAAGAGTTACCTCTACACTGCCACTGGGAGTATTTACCATCCAGGTTATAGCTGCCTAGAGACCAGGTGTCCTCTCATTCTCCATTCTGAGGCGATTAAATTGGGGATGGGGTACTGCTAATGGCCACGTTTCTGAGCTGAGCCCAGGGATAGGTATTAGCACTCTGTGGGCTAAGGAAACCTGGTGCCCCACAATTTATTCTATTTTGTAATTAGCTATAATTACTGTTTTTGTGGTGTGTATGTGTGCATGTGTATTTATAGGCATAAATATTAGTGCATGTGTGTCATGGCTCCTGTGTGTGGGTCACAGGACAACTTTGGGTGTTGGTCTTTGTCTTCCACCTTGTCTGTTTTCCACAGCTAGCTGACTTGTAAACTTCCGGGGATTCTTCTGTTTCTACCTCCTGTCTCCCCACAGGAGTAATGTGATTCCAGACTCCTTCTGCATGTCCAGCTTTTACATGGGACCTAGGGATTTGAACTCAGGATCTCATGCTTACTCGGCAGGCACTTTTACCCACTGAACCATTTCCTTAGCCCCATGATTTATTCTGAACCTGGCAGATGCCTTTGTCAAAGTGACCTCCAGCACCATCAGAGATTTCCATAGAGGCTGGAAGTGTAACTCTACCTACCAGGAGTCCTCACAGAGAGCACTGGACCTATGAGTTCTCAAAAATGTTTGCTTAGAAGAAGAAAGGGAAAAGAAGGTGTTTTCAAAAGGCCCCTAAGCACATCAGAGGTTGACATTTACACACAGACAATTGGAGAGCACTAATTAAAAACACTTCCCATCTAGTCTTTAATTTGGGCAATGTAGTTACCAGCTCCTCAACCCACGATCAACTCAAAGTGAAGAGAAGGATTCATTTCATGGTGGCTCTGTGCCCGCTACAGGCTGCCTGGCCAGGCACTGGTGTCTTCTGGAGGTGGTGAGCTAGAGACTGCACTGGTTGCACGGGGTAGGAGGTGGTGGGATGGGTGGGGAGTGGAGGTTCTGGAGAATGGGAACTTTCTGTTAAGTGTCTGGGGTCACAGGCTGCAAGGAAGCAGCTTCCCTTTCCTTAATCCTGACCCCCCATCCTCTCTCTACCTTTTTCATCTGCAAGATTCTTTCAGCTCATTGGCTTTTCAGAACGGGAAGGGAAGTCATATCCAAATGAAAAACTGAAAAATACATGAATTTCTTTGAAATGATTCTGACAGGCCATTTTTTTCCCCTTCCTTCCTGGCTCAACAGACCCAGAGACGTATGCTATCAAGTTTATATAAACCATTTTATCTACTCTAGAGCATTAGTGTAAAACATTGGCTCCCCAGGCTTATAAAAAGCTTACAGTGTCTTTTCTTTGTTTCTTAGAAATCCCAAATCTGAAATAACTTTCAAATTATGTACTAATGATGTCACATATTGATAGCAGGGCCATGCTCAATGTCAAGGCAAAGCAAGTAGACTCTTCTTTAGTCTTTTGTACTGAACAATCACAGCTGTCCCCTGCCTACCTGCTTCATAGCAGACATCTTCTGTGAGTTCTTGCTAGCCCACATGACCTGGCATTTTACCCACTACCTTCCCCAGCACTGAGGGTGGAATCCTCACCCACATTTTTAACCCAAATGCGGACAAGAGTAAGAAGCCTACCTCATTGTCACGTTCTCAGTGTAAGCATCGGCACAGAACAGACTCTTCCTGAGTAGGCCCAACTCAGCCCCAGCCTCCTGTGCTCTGCAATTCCACGCACAGAGTCTGTAGTACTACAGTCACCGAGAGTATGGCACTTAATAGAGACCAAAGGGTTTGGCGTGTCATGTATTAACTAATTTAGCACTTGTTACTTGTCTATGAGGAAGTAATGATACTATTTAGGAGGAAGACAAGGCCTAACTTCACACTAAGGATTTGGCTCTAGATGAGTCGGGTGGATTGCCAAAATGACCCAGGAGATGCCTCTTCTCACATGGGATGTGTTGATGTCACTGGAACCTGTGAGGGTCCCGGGAGGCTGGAGAAGGGCAGACAGCTGGAGTAAACTTCTTACTTTATTCTCAGCAATCTTTTTTGTTCGTTTTTTTTTCTTTTTTTTTATACTTGCTCTTGCAAGATTTTTCTTTTCTTTTCTTTTTTTCTATCTTTTTTGTTCGTAACTGGATGGTTTATGCAATATTTTAACTTTGGAATTTGTTATAAGAGTTGAGTATTAAAGAGAAATCCTAGGAATGACTAGTCTAAGAAGCAAAAGAAGCGCACAATTTGCCAGGGCCAAGTTCTGAAGGCCCTGTGAGTGAAATCAGCATCCGTGACTCACATAAACAGGGCCACAGAAATCCTCAGGGTTCTTTACCAGTGTACACCGACGGTTTTCATATGCTGGAGCACACGCGGTAAAGCCTTCTCGTGGGTGTGTGTTAGGACAGATGCGAGAGGGAGCCCGTGGGAGCGGAAAACACAGCTGAGGTCACTTTTACTTTAACGGCTGCTAATGAATTAATGAGAAGTGGGGAGAAACAGGATCCGGGAAATGGACCGGAGTAACCCTGCCCTTGGAAAGCTGGCTGCGACAAGGGAACAGCTGCCCTTTCCTCTTATCATTGTGAATGCCAAACAGATAAGGCAGGGCACACATGAAGCTTTGTGTGAGGATGCATGCCTGAGTTATTATTAAACAAAGGGCTCACCTCAAGGAAGTCCAAGGACAAGTGTATTCCGGTGAAGTCCCCTGCAGTCCCCACATGGGAACAGGTGCGTCCGATCAGTCATCATCTACAGAAAAGGCTCCACCAGCTACCTGTGGTAGCACTGCCAAGCCATTTTAAGTTAAAGCAAAAATTAGTGAAAAATTAACATACTCAAAAAGCACCAAAATAAGCAAAGTACTTTTAAAACAGAAATTAAATCACGAAGGGAATGTTTCAAATTGAGTTTCTCAGGCCAACCCAACACTCTAAGAATAATAATGATTAATTCATGATTCCCTCATTGGCATTCATGAGTCAGGAGGCTTAGATGCTCACACTGTGGTTTCCAATCTGAGAGAGCAAGGGAGGAGGGCAGCTGATACACAGGCAAACAAATCAGAGATAATTCCTAAGTCCCTGTAAGGCCTGCCAGTGTGGAGAAGCTGCATATTGTTTAGAGCGAGATAAAAAGAGATGGGGGGAAAAAGTCATTTCAGGAACAGAGTGGGGGGGCTATGGGGATCTGGAAAGAAGGAGAGAGGTACAGGGCTCATGGAAGGAGCCCTGCTGATCTGTAGAACTAAACAGAGTGGGGGGGGGGGGATGACAGAAAGGTTAGTAAGTCTTGTGATGCCCAGGGCTGCTTTTATCACAGTGATTCAGTCGGACAAAAAATAGAAATAGATTCTGTAAGCCAAGACAGTCTTCCATTCATCTTTTCCTTTCTAAAATTATAACAACCTTCGGTAACAATAAGGCTCAGGCATTTAAGAAGCGAGTTTCCCCCCCTGGCCTGGTGGCATGGGGCCCAGACACTCTGCAGATGTCACCTTTCCATGCTCAGAAAGTCCAAGTCCCTCTTTCTTTGTGTATTTTTCTTCAACACCCTGAACTATTCCAAAACAAAACACAGTGGTTTTAGGAGTTTTTGACTGAAATTGTTACATGACCACACAAACGTGAAAAAACAACAATTAGCTATTCCAGAGGCCCTGTCTTGAACCAGAAGAAGCCTTCCTTCCTATTGTGTTTACAAAAGCAGAAGGGGCTGCCCCCGGGACTTCTCTGGGCTTTGGGAACAAAGGTTTCTTCTACAGAGACTTGGGGCTCTCCTGAGCTCTAAAGCAGGGGGAGCTGCTGGATATGGTCAACATATCAGGAGCTTGCCTAAGTGAGCGGCCCCCCAGGGGCTGATCCCAAGTAGGAACCCCCAGTGGGACCAATGCTACTGACCACCCAGCTTCATCAAGCATTGACTTCTGTAGTGGATATGATCAGCATCCCAAAATGAGAGGCGATAGCTTGAACAATGAAGTGTGTGTGTGTGTTCCTGGGGTGGGGAGGGCAGGAACCTTGAGGAAGAGAAGAGGCAGTCACTGATTAGGATAACATGTCCTATAGATCTAGAGTACACTTGGGAAGAAAGCCAAAGGAAACAGCAAAGCTTTGTCTGTCCTTAGCAGGGGTCCTCCCCGGGTTCACAATGAGTCTCCCCAGGGGTCCTCCCCGGTTCACAATGAGTCTCCCCAGGGGTCCTCCCGGGTTCACAATGAGTCTCCCCAGGGG
>NW_004949095.1:796253-804156 GCF_000317375.1 Microtus ochrogaster
GGTTCACAATGAGTCTCCCCAGGGGTCCTCCCGGGTTCACAATGAGTCTCCCCAGGGGTCCTCCCCGGGTTCACAATGAGTCCTCCCTGGGTCCACAGCGTCTAGTAGGCATGGAGGGCCAGAGGCCGGCTCCACACAGTGCTGATCTGTGTGAGACTCCAGTTGCTCAGCAGCTAGATGAAAATTATTTTTCTCGCCACAGGCACACTAGGCTAAGTCAGAAGAAAGCCTTTGGGTGGAGAGCCGCCTTCCTGATTCTGGACTTCTGACTTGGTTGAGCCTCCCCCAGCAACCCACCCACAACATCTTTTTTTTTTCTTCTCAATGTCACCCTCTGAATGGTGGATAAAATCAGAAAGTGAGATTTTACTAAAAAGAACAATTTAGGAGCATTGGAGGGCTGACTAGGAAGCTACTAGGTGTGTGTGCGCATTGGCCAGCCTATGGCAAAACTTGGCTTTTAACTCAATGAGGAAAGAGATACTCTGGAGGCAAAGCTGAGTGACCATGGCCTAGAAACAAGGACTTGGGTCACTCCAGGTTCCAATGCTCTAACACGAACATATTTTTATGGTAACAGAACTAAGAAAGCTATGAATTAAGAAGTTTCTAAAATATGTTGAATGTGGTGCACATGCCTTTGATTCCAGCACTTGGGGTCAGAAGCAGGAGAATCTTTGAGTTTAAGGCCAGCCTGGTCTACATAGTTTCAGAACGGCCAGGACTACACAGAGAGACCCTGTTTCAAAACAGGAAATAAAATGAAAACACTGGTGCAAACATTTGAAGGGTGGCTTGGCCAGCAGGGGCAACCTCAGCTACAGACCCAGGTGCTAGTGAACAGGCCTGAGTCCTGTGCTTGGAAGAGAATGTTAATTCATTCCACAGGTTTTAATCTGTTTATCAGGATGCTAGGTCTGACACAGATGTGGGCAAGGAATAGCTCTTGAGGAATGGCTGAAGACCAAGGCCAACTGTAACTAGTCCCTGGAACCGTAGTAATATTCCAATCTCTCCATTGTCTCTGAAGTTCTAATTGGCCTTTGTAGACACAGCTTTTATTTCAGGAATCTCCTTCAGGCCCCAAGTGTGAGTCCACAAACTCACTTCTACATCACACCTGAGTTCTACAGGAGAATGGGCTCTGGTATGCACTCTTCCAAGTCACAGGCAGTGGTGCATGGACACTCACCTCCCTGAGCATGAGCCCCGAGGGGCTGCCTTGGTGAGGCCACCAGCAGCCTCTGATATAGCCTCTGCTTTGCAGCAACGGCACTTGTGTAAAGGAAGCCCAGACAGACCCCATGGGCAGGGGAGAAGGGTGGGAAGGGGCTGAGGGAGCAGAGGACCTGACAGCGTTTGAGGCACAGATCTTTGGCACGCACAGCACATACGTGGCTATTGATGCTCTTTTGATAATCACAGTAATATTTTCACTGTAGTAAAGAAATCATCTATTATTATATCCATTAAGTGCTGTTAACATTTAGAATATTGCCTATAAAAGTTTTGCCTCACTGCCTCCTACACGTTTACAAAGTTGGAATTATGAAATCGGACATCTTTGTACTAATTACTTTTATTGGCATATGCCATTTCAATACCTGGTCAGCCTACTTACTGAAGCAATGCTTGCTATTCCCAGTTTTCGCCACCATCGGCCTCCCACGAATCGTACAGTCTTCTGTGGCTGTGTCTCTCTGACTTTTCCTTCTTAGGACCACTGGCCAACTGGAACAGGATCATCTCTTTGGCTTGCAGTATCTTTACCCGAAAGCTGGTACTTATTTATATTTTCAGCAGCAGAATATGGGGGTCTGACTCACACTTTGCCAAAATTAACAGTATGATTTATTAAAAACAAACAGAAACAAAAAGCCCCACAAAAGTGCTGCTGACACCCTAGCCAGAAACATCACTTTGTTGTATTAAGTCTGTGTCTTCTGTACCTCTGCCGAGGCTAACCTTTATCCTCTCCCTTCCCGCAGCCCATTTTCTCCTGCAAACTGTTTCTCATCTCCTTTGCCCACTTAAAGGCCACACTAAGCTAGCTATTTTACGACTGTCAAAACAGTTTTCTTTGTTAGAGGTATCGATCATTTCTGCATGACACTTGTCCTAAATATTTTTCTGAGGCGGTATTTGCCCTTTTAAGTGTTTTTGTGTTATCCAATCTACGACATTTCAAATTCACACCTCCTAAGCATACTCTTGCCTTGCCCAGAGTCCCTTTCTGTCCAATGCACTCCTGTCCAGGGGAAGCAGTGGGCTCAACTTCCCAACAAACAACAGATTGCAACAGGAAAAGCAGCTAGCCAGAAGCAGAACTGAGTTATGCAACTGAGCTTCATTAAGGATGAGCCCAGAAGGGAGGCAGCTGCAGCTTCAGGTCCTTCCAGAAGCTGGAACAACTTCCCTCAGGACCTTGGGAAGGTCTGCCCCAGCCCTGGTCCTGCCCTTGGGGTACCCTGAGATCTGGTTAGGTGACATCTTGGTTTATTTATGGTCATTTGAGTTGGTTTTGTCTGTCATAATCAGGGCTCTTTACTTAGACAGGTGGAAGTATAATGATTGTTCCTCTTGTGGTTTCTTTAGCTTTCTGTTCAAAACACTATCCCATTCCAATATGGGCTAAATACTTGCCAATTGTTTTCTTGTAGGTTTTAAGAGATGATTAAAAATGACAATAATTCGTCTGTACTCACTGGTATGTGGTTTTTCTGCCCCTGGTTTGCAGAGTCCTGGTGCGCACACACTGTGTGGGTATCTGTGGGTATTGCACCATGGCTCTTTGTTCAAGTCCACTTAATCCCATATCTGTCTTAATCATTTTCACTTCACTGTATTTTCTTAGGGTGCACAATAGCATGTTCCCCTTTATTGCTTTTTAAAATGTTTTTGCAGCTCTATTCTGTAAAACATGTTATAAATTTCTCTTACCATATCACCAACCATGAGCTACGCTTTAGATTCATCAAGTAACTCCATCCTACCAAAGCAGTAGGAACTAAACTGGAAGGCCAGACTGCCTGCCTGAACACTTGCTTATCAGCTCTGTCTGGTTATATAAGTAAGACAGCTAAGAGAAATTTGGTAAATAAGTTCTATGTGGCATTATATTTTGCCTTTAAAAAGTGGGTAAAGAAAATTGGGCAGCCTACAAAATTCAAGAAAATTCATTTACTCTTCTTTAAATTTTTTTTTTAAAGCAAGAAATCCCATCTAGGGCTGTGTTTAACTATTTGATTTTGGAATGTAATATTTAGTACTTCTCGGGACCTCGAGGGAAGACATCTTGACAACCTTCATCCACCACTACATTTTATCCTTTAGTCGTAATTCTGAAGGCATCTTCTGCAGATCCTAGGTGCTCTGGTGAAATAGAATCAATACATCTTTCCAAATCAGCACCATTTGTGAACATAAAAGTAGATGCAGAAATTCATTATTTTGGTAGCTCAGTGATATTTTCCTTTAACATAACAAGAGATAGCTCAGGAGGAAAACACTAGCTTGGAACATTCCAGGCCTGTGTGGTTGGTTCCCTTTCTTACCTGCATGTAATTTTCACACCCCACAAAACCAATCAAGCACGCAGACAACAGCAAAGCTCTCAGTGAATCAGCACAGCTACTGTGAAAATCTTCAGAAAGTCCCCCAGAAAACTAAAAATAGAATTACTCCATGGGGAAGTAAAATGACTCAGTGGGTGAGGTCATTTGCTGTCAAGCCTTATAACCTGACTTCTTCCCCCTGGAACCACACGGTGGGAGAAGAGGACTCTGATAGTTGTCCTCTGACCTCTAGAACTCATATAAATAAATAAATAGATAGATAGATAGATAGATAGATAGATAGATAGATAGATAGATAGATAGAGGGACTAGAATCATTGTACAATGCAATAACCTCTCATTTGGGTTTGCCTAACAGACTAGACATCAGTTTGTTCAAGTGTCTCCTGTACACCCATGTTCACTGTACACATTCACAACATACAAGTAACAGCATCATGATCTCCATCAGTGGATAAACAGATAAAAGCTGGCACATGTACACCATGGAATACTACTCAGCTTTTTACAAAGAAGAATAATGTTGTGTGGGACAACACAGACCTGGAGGTCACTAAGCTAAGTGAAATAAATTAAACACTGGAAGACGTGGAAACTAAAACCATCAAACTCACATCAACAACCGTTACCAGAACCTGAGAGGTAGGAGGAATGCAGGCACAATTGTTAAAGGGTACCACACCACAGTTAGATGTGGGGAGTATGGAGTCTTTACATCTGTATTACACATTGTGTTCACACAGCTAGTTGTTAAATACCGTACATTTTAGTGTCATATGTTCACCACAAAATACCAAATATCTGAAGTGAAGGGTAGGTTAGCCAGCTAAATTTCATCCTTCTGTCCTTTATTAAAAATCATAATATCACTTTGTATCTCCTAAGTGACACCCTATAATAACTATGATTTGTCATTGCAGAATTTAAAAAGAAGACAAAGCCACAGAGATGTTACCCCACAGGCAAAGATGTGTGGAGAACACACTGTTTTATGAACAGAACACTGCAGACTGAAATATTTAAGTCCAACAACTAAAGGAGGAGTAACTCTTATAGTCAACATTTTTTTATCTTGCAGATTCAAGTGCAGACTTTTTATAGTTTAATACATTGCCATTCACAGAGAAGCACACTGCAAAGAAACAAGGTCCTGCACACAGACACACACAGACCAGACACACACACACACACACACACACACACACACACACACGCACATGCACACAACTAAAGGGTGAGGAATAAGTTCCTCTACTGAGATGTCCAGTCATGTGTTTAAACTGTTTCACCAATGAGGAAACTGAGTCCCAGCTTAGTGTTCTAATGTTAAACTGTGAGGCTGCTGCCCATCCCATCAGATGTGCCTCACGTAAGTGTGAACACTGATAATTCAACTTTAACATTACATGGAAATAACTGTGACTTACGCAGCTCAAAGTGCACAGGCCCTGTTACCATCATCACATCCATGGTCACAGTCAGGGTGGTTTCTGCACAACACTGCATTTCTCTCTCTGAAGAGAAGTGTCTTGAAAATTATGCTAAGTAGTAGTAAAAATACAGGTCTAGCTCTGAGTACAATGCATTTCATATCCAAGTTCACAGGCTTCCTGAGCGGTGTCCATAGACTCCATGAGTTTATCCTGCAACACTTGCTAAAGACTCAATGGACACTGTTCAGTCTCCTAGAGTGAATCTGTGAGGAGTGTGGATCAGATGACTATTAAAGGGAAGTTCCCACTCAATACAGATAGGATTCTCTTACAGGTTCACTGTACACTTCTTCTTTTTCTTAGACAGGGTCTCATTTTGTAGACCAGGCTAGCCTTGAACTCACAGAGATCTGCTTGCCTCTGTCTCCAAGTGCTGGAATTAAAAGTGTGTGCCACTAGGCCTGGCCTAGTTCATGCCCTCTGTTAGAAACAATTTAACCTTCCCACTGAGCAAGAGGGAGGGACGGAGGGAGAGAAAAAGAGACAGCGAGAAAGAGAATATGCTTGTGTGACTGGAGATGTGGGTATGAATAACCACAGGTCCTAAAAACCTTATTGACTGCACTGATTCCCACCTGGTGGCAGCCTGCCCATTGCCCATTCTCCCTCAGACATGCAGTGGGAGGCACCACCAGGAGCCAGGAGCCATCAGCACGGCTTTGAGAGACAGACCAGATGCAAGGCACAGAAGAGGACAGGCCTTCCCCAGGCTGTAGCAACTTTGCAATGGTCAGAAGGAGCAGGTGACACCAGAGTGGCAGCTGTCTGTTTCCAGTCACCAGACTGTTTACTTTAGAGTGTCACATTTCTGATGTCCTAGGTCAACATCTCAGACTGCTATGAATACCAAACAAGCATTACTGGGATTCTTGTCTGATATTCTCCCACACCTCTTCCTAGAGGATGGCACACTCATTTCGATTGTTCCCATTTAAAAAATTAACTGAAGATATTAGATAAAAAACTTAAATATCTATCCGAAAGGTTAACAACAACAACAACAACCAGTAGAGAAACACATGTGGCTTTTTCTATCTGCTGTATGTGGAAGGTAACACACCGGACAGGTTTGTTTTCTCTCCCTCCCTAGTGTGTCCGTGCAAGCCTGCACATACATGTGTGTGCACTAATCCTGAGGTGGGGGATGAAATGACAAGATCTTCTCTAGGATTTCCTAGATTTCCTCCTTGTGACTCCCAGAAACCACATTCTGATCAGCTACCCTAAAAACCTGAATACATGTCCTTTGTGCAGAAGAGATTCTGTATGTTGAAGTGGCAATGAGATAGTATTACAGACATAAATCCAAGCAAGTACAGAACGATTACAATTAAAGACAAAAAGGAAGCTACGTGGGTCAGACCCTGCAGAGACAAGAGAAGAACACTATTTCAAATACACACCTTAGCACGGCACTCGGCAGCTTGTCCTAGAAGATCTTGCTGTTGTTTACTTCTTTCTATACTTAGTTCCTGGAAGAGCCCAAGGTCTCTCCTACTTTGGTGGTGTGTGTGTATGTGTGTGTGTATGTGTGTGTATGCGCGCGCATGCGCACATATGCATGCATGAACACACATATGCATTTGTGAGAGTATGCAGTGTGTTTAGGCCAGAGGTGAATAGCGAGTCTTCAATCACTCACCACCTTGCTTTTTGATGCAGGGTCCCCCACGGAAACTGGAGTTTATGAAGTGGACTAGCCTGGGAGGGCAGCAAGCTACAGGGACCGGGCTGTTCCCAGCTCCCCAGGACTGGGATTATAGGCATAGGCAGCTGCACTTGGCTTTTCATGTAGGTGCTAGGTAGGGGTCCCAACCCAGGTCCTCATGCTGACTCAGCAGGTATCTACTGTGTGATCTACCTCCTCATCCTGTAGGGTTAAGCCAGCCCCTTTAGGGCGGGTTTGCCTGGGGCAGTTGTTTATGGATAAATTGAGCACAGCGAAGGCTGCACGCTCTTTCTTTCCTACCTCCTGTGCTGCGCGGGAACTTCGGTTCTGTAAGTTTTATTTAATCATTAAAGTTGTATATATTCTTTAATATTTACCTGCATTTATTCACGCCGCTACACTTGGCGCCTGCTCCGTGGGGCATTGCGGTTACCCGCCCTGCTCCCAGCGGCACCTTGCCCCAGAGGTCTCCCTGGACACACAAACTGGCTGCGGAAGCAGCTGAGATTCTGAGCGACTCGATCTTTCCCAGTGCCTGCTAAAAAAGTCAAACGGGATGGGAGTATTAGCACTCCCCGGCCCCGCCCTGCCTGACAGTGGCACAAGCGCCTCTGTAACAGCCTGAGCAGTCTCTGTTCCCCCCTCCCCCACCTCTGCCGGTGCTCCGGTCATATGACAGCGGCCCTGCAAGCCGGCATCCCTTTGATTTGGTTACTTTGGCAGCTTTTCTTTTTGTTCCCTTTCTGGCCCAATTGCTATTTATCAGCCTGCTGTCTGCTTCAAGTTTTGTCTTTGAGTCATTTATTTCAGACTTAGGCCACGTGAACTCAAGTGGACTCTTTCGCCACCACAACCGGCTACGCCATTCGCCACCACTGGCAGGAACCGGTCATTGCAGGTAAAAGAATTTTTCTTTTATAAACAAAATGTCTGAGAACGTGACCCTTTTACATTTCAACAGCTTTTTTGAGTGTACCATGTGGGGGATTTTACAAGAGGTGTCTATCACCCCACATCTATGGATATTTCTGGGATTAGTAGTTTTCCTTGGCACTATATGTTTTGACAATAGAAATATGATCAAGACTCTTAAGCAGAGGTTGAACGTTTAAAAACTATTGAGAATGACAACAATCTTCTCAAGAATCAGTTTGAAGTTCTCCAGG
>NW_004949095.1:809131-809557 GCF_000317375.1 Microtus ochrogaster
GACGGAGTTGAAGATTATTTAATTGTAGTTACTGTCTACATTACTTAGACTCCTTGAGATAGAATGTCTAGCAAAACTTTTGTTCTCAATATTGTTAGTTATATTTATCATTTGTTATTATTGTTTATAGTTGTATTTGGTTTAGTTCTGGCTTATTTAGACAAAAGGGGGAGATGTAGGGTTAAGCCAGCCACTTTAGGACGCCTTTGCCTGGGGCGGTTGTTGCTGTATGGGAACTTCAGCTCTGTAAGCTTTATTTAATCATTAAAATTGTATATATTCTTTAATATCTGCCTACAATTATTCGCGCCGCTACATCGTCCATCTCTGCTTCTCACTGTAGTTTCCTTTGCCTGAAAGGCTACTGATGGCCCCTTTCACTACCCCATCTACTGATGGCCCCTTTCACTACCCCATCTACTGATG
>NW_004949095.1:809897-829514 GCF_000317375.1 Microtus ochrogaster
CTTTCACTACCCCATCTACTGATGGCCCCTTTCACTACCCCATCTACTGACTATCAGTTCATTCCGAGGACTTCTCTTCGGCTTTCACTACCCCATCTACTGACTATCAGTTCATTCCGAGCACTTCTCTTCGGCTTGCTTTGATCCACCAGGTCAGCCTGGGCTGTCAACTGGGTGAAAACTGTCATCAAGGTACAGGGGCGGGAGGCTGATCTGCCAGCTAAGACAGGAGTGCCGGAACCAACTGGAAAAAAGAAGGGTTTTTGAGAACTAAGAAAGGGGCCCATCAACCTGCCAGACTATGCCAGCAAGTCTGCAGAGACCTGGAGGCTGCCTTTCAATTTCTCCATACAGAGGGGATTTTTTCCCCTCATTTGTACAAAGGCAATACATAACCTTTCATTGATCCTGCAGGTCTAGCCTTGCACATACAAGAGGCCTTTTCATTCCCAGCACTTAAGGGAGTACGTGGTCATTTATGCTTAACCGGGTAGCATTAGGCTTTCCTATTGGACAGCAAGAGCCATCACAGCAGGAACCAGGCTTTCTGCTCATAATTACCTCTGGCACGGCTAAAGAAAATGCTAAAATGTATATTTAAGGAACGCACTGATGAAAATAACTGCCATGGAGATGTTATACTGAAAGAAATGCTCAACTTGGGGCATGAAGGAGGTGCCTAGAAGGTTTATACAGACACCGCTGTCTGTGGGATCCTCAGTTTTGACAGACTGAAAGATGAATTCATTCGCTCATCATCAGGAGGATTTTCATTGAAACGTTTCCCTCTCAGGCTGGAAAGAAACACACGCTGCTTCTAGAAAACAGCAGCGTCAGGCTGGCTGCGCCTCAAGGCCAGCTTGGAGCGGAGCAGCTTTCAGACAGTATTCCCGAGCTAGGAGACAGAGCTCCAGTGACTCAGGAGATTCTGGACACACCGGGCATCTTGGGACTCGAAGTACTTGTTGAGACAAAAATTCCTGCTCAGTTATCTGAGGACACGAAGGCAAATCGTGTGCCTGTCACTCAGGCTGCACACTGCAAATGAGAAGCTGAGGCCAGTAGAGGAATGGTTACAGGCTGAGCAGCACCTGCCAGCAGGCCAGGCACTGCAAACGGAGTGATCTGGGTGGGGAAGGACCAAAGTGCACAGAACAGGCAGTGGGTAGCCATCCCTCCAGGAGGAGATGTCTCAATTCTGAAGTTCTAAAAATTCCCAACCAGGAAAAGGAAGGGAAAAAATGGAAGATTTAGTCGCCTGTAAGAGTTTTCCATTCTTAAAAAATAGTAGTATACCAAATTGTATGCAAATCTATTTTTTAAACTTACATAAAGTACAGGCCATGATACGTCACTTCCTATCATACTTCTTTACTTACTATTATAATTTAGATATTTTCATGCCTGCATTTACAGATCTTCTTAACAGTTTGCAACACAGTCTACAATATAATGCATCATCATGTCATGGAAAGATGGCCAGGTGGCTTGGTGGCACTTCCCCAGGGCTTGTGTTGAGAGTCATCTCATGAGCCCAATAACCTCTAAGGTGGCTTCCTGGAATCCCAGCCTCCAGAGTTCACACCTTTGGGTAGTTGCTTCCCATAGGACTGGCCTATGTAACCAATGATCCGTGGCAGAAATGTGGGCACGTAACTTCCAAGATTAGATTATAAAAGCCGGAAGCTTCCCACTCAGTAGCTCTCCTGCTTGCTGGCTCTGTCTCCGGGATTATGCTCTGGCAGAAGCCAGCAGCTGTGCTGTGAGAACATCCAGGTTGCCTATTGAAGGCCTCTAGACAGCCACAATGGAGCTTGGAAAGCAACTTTCTAACCCCAGTTGTCTTCAGACAATGGAAACCTTGGCTGACAGCAGTCATGAAATATCCCAAACTGAACCTCCAGCTAAACTGCCCTGATCTGAACTCAGAAACTGTGATAGGGGTTAAGTACTTGTTTTAAGTTAACGCCTGTGGCAATTCCTCACACAGTGATAAATAACTAGTATACCAGTATGATAAAGGCCTATTGGTGATTATCAAGATCAAAAGAATCCACGTAAGCCAGATGTGGTGGCACGTACCCTGGAGCTCAGTACTTGAGAGGAAGAGGCAGAAGGATCACGAGTTCAAGGCCAGCTTTGGTTGCCACGGATTAGATCCTATCTCAACACCACCCCACATCCCCCTGCTGCAAGTATTTGAGAAATCTGAAAAGATTTGGCCCAAACTTTTACCAAGAAATGTGATACCAATAAAGCAGATGATTTCCCTGAGTCCTCAGATAAGTGCGCTCAACTAATGGGGGAATGCCACCGTTGCGTTGACTATGTTTCTTTCATCTCTAAAGTTCTCTGGACACACCCACTGCATTATCAGGGAAGCAGAAAAGGTTCTTTGCAAGGAGCCAAATGGTTTATTACCAGATACTGGAAGCCGGCATGCCTCAACCTCCACACCACTATCACAGCACTTAACATCTCCCGGACACAATCAATGCTGCAAAACAATAACCACCGAAGCCAGGTTCCACAGTAGACAGAGTTCCTTCTGAACGCACTCCACACAGAACAGCAAGTGAACGTGAGGTTTATGTGTGAACTTCACGCTTTGAACATCAGAAGAGACCTAAATCCAAACATTGATCTCCTACACTACGACCCAGCCAAAAGTTCCCAAGGAAAGCAGAGACAGTAACGGAGGTCAGATGCCAACTCAATGTCTGTGTTTTATAATGCCGTAGAACTTGGGTGAACCATCACAACAGTCTCAGGTCAAAGACAAACTCAACAGTTCTTGGGGAGGAGAAATGGTTCTGGGGGGAGAAACACTTTACCGTTTTGGAAGGCCATAAAAGACTGGAACTCAGTGACATTCCAGAGAAGCAGAAGAGCACCGGAATCATGAGCACCCCCTACACCACCCACCTAGCCCCAGAACCATACCCATCACAACAAATGAATGCTCAGTGCTTCAAAACATCATTTTCAAGGATATTTCACTAAATTATCCATCACATGGATTTCTACTACTAAAAGTCATTAAAAATGCCTTTTATTTTTTAAAAATGAAAACAAACATAGCTCTTACAAGGATGCAGTAGACACACTATACCAGGGAAGTGGTAATTTTAGAAAGCATTTTCTAAACATTTATAGTGCGAAACCAATTGGTTGTATGGTACGAAATGGTCTCTTTATCTTTAATCTCTCAAAGGAACAAGCGAGAAGGCTTGTCTGGCTGCTAAACTGACTTGCTGATTCTCCACTGAGTACACCATGAACAAGTAACAATATAACCCGAGAGTCACTGTTACTTTCCCAGGCCACACTGGTCAGTCACGGGAGGAGCGTTGGCTCCTGTGGCTTGTTCTTCAAGGCTTAGATATGAGGGTGCGTCGCTTGCACACATCCCCTAAAGAGAGCTCTCCTTTCTTTCCACGGACAAAGATGGCTTTCGATGAAGCCATGAGTTATTCCCATTGCCACCCCCTACCTTCGCCCCAAAGGATGCTGTACTCTTGGGAAGCAGGATGTCTTTGAGAAGTTCAATTGTGACCTTAGGGCCCATGAATGTAAACTTTACTCCCACCCAAAGCTCTGCTGAGTCCTTACGCAAACATGAGCTCTCTCTTGTCACTGGCACTGGCTCCATACACACCGTACACACACAGGCATTTTCCACTACTCTAGGAGTGAGCAAGCACTGCCTGTTACTGTACTCAGGATCTACGTCATCTCTAGGCAGGGAGGGTTAACGGCTTCTCCAGTGAGAAGGTCTCTCCTCCGGTTAACAGCTCAGAATTCTGACATGCTTGTCACAGGTATTGCCTGGAGCTTCAGATACTAAAACGTAATGATATATTTCGCTACAACATGCATTCCTTCCCCCAAATCACTATTCATCCTATAATTTACTATCCTGAGTGAATATTAGCACAGACTATCATCGGGTCATGCCACTCCCTCCTGCCGGGCTGCCTGCCTACATGATCTTAAGACAGGTTACAGGGGTACTTAAAGAGGTCTTTCTCTGTGAAGTAGGGATATTGAAAATACAGTTATTTGTAGCCAGTGAGCCGAGGTATGTGGCATGCTTAGCCTGTGGCAGGCAGTCAGTGTTTGTTCTTGATTTTATTCTGTGAATTTCCTGGTCCTATCCCTCAGTATTTCCACACCCAACAAAGATCCGGCAGAAGGGCTGGGGTTTCTGCTCAATTAGGCAGCTGCAAGCGGCAAAGGCATTGAGCCTCCCGACAAGTTGTGACAATGTCGTGACAGCCTAAATACGACTGCACCCTGTGTAGGAACAGAATGCCTGACAACAAAAACAAGAACATAGTTTGGGCAATTAATCACCTTGCTCTTTCCCCACAGAGTTCACTTTCGGAGAAGTCAGGCATTCCATCCTTAAAAAAGTGTATGTAGAGAGCTGGCCAAGGTGCTATAGCACTCACATGTGGAGGCACGTTAAATACTATCATCATCCTGCTGAAGTTGAGAGGGTTTATCTTGAGCATCTCCACACAACTGTCCATGATGCTACTGGGCCCCACTCCTGGGCACACCTTTTCCAAACAGCAAGCAAGGTGAGTGTCCCACTTCCCCTTCCAGGTCTACTCTGCTCGCCACGCAGAAGCAAGCCAGGGCACTGCTGTTGAAGTGTTCGTCGAAGCACACTGGAAACACTTCAGGCATCGTCAAGGGACTACAATGAACTCCCTAAGTAAGTATGCCATGGTCAGATGTTCTGCAGGGTCTGGCCAAAGACTTGCACCATTTTCTGCTACCTTAAGATATCCAGGTAGGTACCGTAAACAGTTCTAGCCTGGTAACTAAGGAAGAGACGTGGTCATGATTGTTGTGTCAGGAGGGAAAAGAGAGGGTTGACAGGTAATCACCAACCAAGTGGTCCAGCATAGTTCCTGCGACCATTACAAATAACTCTGTCAGTGAGCATGATGCTTGACATGGGAACTGTTTACACCTGCCAAACAGACAAAACAAACATATGTGTCTCCTGAGCTTAAAATAGATCACATGCTAAGTGTGGTAGGATAGACGTACCATTTATGTTCTGTTTGTGTTGCCACCACTATCCCCGCGGGCACACGCATCAGAGGACACCACATTTTGGGGTTCTCATTCAAGCAGAAGTCGAGTACTGATAGAGGCTCGGGTGGGACAACACAGTTCCAAACCCCACTTCGTCCATTCTCTGGAGATCTATGTCTTAGCAAATTTCTTCATTTTTCTATTCCTCAGTTTGCTTATGCAAAGATGATTGTTAGGAAGATTTTATGTGCTAATTTGTGTGCATCACTTAGAATATGCAACAAAAGCACATAAGTAATATTATTTATTCTTGTAATGGGCTTTCAGATAGATGGATTTATCCTTTAAAAAGGTTATTTAAATGTATCAATATACTTCAGCAATAGTTTTCAACAGTCAGACATGATAAACACTTAGAGCGGAAAGTTGGGATGCTGGCATTTATTACATGACCATTTACAGTTTACAGAACAAAAAAAAATCACTCATGTGACTACATATGGAACATTCTAATACACCAAACTTTCCTCAAAATTAATTTAGAAACTGCTAGAAACCCAAAGAGTAACAACTGCCACATTGAAGAATATACTATATCTGTCAATTTCTTTTAGAAATTAGGTCAGGCAGTCAGTAACTCCAGCATAGATGGAGGAGGGGCTCATGGTGATCCACTCCTGGTTGAGGAGCTATTGGTAACTGAAGACTGCTGGGGAAGAGGGAGCCATTTTTCTTCAAGGATATGACTAGCTGCTGGCTCACACAGGCAGGACTAACTAGATTTAATGAGTTATTAATAATAAAACCAAGTCATGAAGGTGGGAGGAGCACCTACTGGGGAGCTGGAGGGGACTTGGGAGAGGATATGATCAAGAGATATTGTGTATATGTATGGAAGTGGCCAAAAATAAAAAAATCTAGTAAAAAAAAAAGTATTGCAAGACCAGGAACAGAGAATTGCAGACAGCAGAGAATTGCAGACAGCAGAGTCAAAAGTTTTACAATACACCTCTAAGAAGCTCAAAACATAAGATGTTCAGGGATACACATTCACTTTAAAGTTAGTATTTATGAGTAACTATTAGGAAAAGATAGCAAATAAACTAAGAAAGTAGTTAGAGCACCACTGATTAGCATCTGGATAAGTGTTTTAGAAAGATCAGGATATATATGCTGCATATAAGATTATTTGGTACCTACTAACCACACTGGACATTTTATTTAATGAGTTCATCCTACAAAGACTGTTGAGTGACTACCTCAGTTCCCATTGCTTATTACCCATGGGACAGGGTATTTCTCTCAGAGGTGGCTTATATTGTAGCAACGCATTCCTAAGCTCAATGGTTTCAAATGACAACTCAGCTTTCATGTCCATCATCATTGGGGATACCACTCCAAGTCATGGTCTCACTCACAGGCAGAGACTAAGAGACCAACAATCCAGACCTTTATTGGCCATGACACTAAGCAGGAAGGGATCTGTAGAACTTTGTATTGGCTCCAGGGATCCCCTTGGATGTAACACACATCACCCCCACTATCATTGTAGATTCAACAAGCATATGGTCACAGGAGCAAGGATGTTCCCGTGATCTCGGGGGGACAAGACTGAGAATGCCAGTAGTGGGCATTCCCAGTGGCTTCAACACTATACAGGGGCTTTTCCGTATTCTTCCACTGTAATATAAAGAGTAAAATATATAGTGTGAAATGCCGTGGGCATGGAGCTTCACTGGTGAATTCAATCAAAGAAAGGATGAATGCCAGACTCTATCAAACTTTCCCAAAAATTAAAAAAAGGACACTTTCTAACTCATTCTATAAGACTAAAACAACCCTAATTCCAAAGCCAAAGGCACTACACAAAAGCTAAGTACAGACCAATATCTTTTACCAACACTGAAACAAAATTCTTAACAAAATATTAACAATTCTTAACAAAATATTAACAAACTTAACTCAATAGCATGGGGGGGGGGGAAGGATTATACACCATAACCAAGTTGGGTTCACTACTGGAATATAAAGATGGTTTGTTCAGCCATGTATGGAAGAGTGAGAGAGGCCCACACACAGGAACCAGCCTCAAATTATTCTTAGTTGATGCAGAAAAAGCACTTGGCAAAATCCAACACTCATTCATAATTTAAAGATCAAGAAATTAAGAAAAGAAGATAAAACATGATAAAAACGACATACAAACTCCAAAGCAAACATCATTCTCTGGCCCAAATCTGGTAATTCTTCTCTAATATTCAGAACAAAGAATAAAATAAATGTTTGCTGTCGCCACTTCTACTTGGCATAGAACGTGAAGTTCTAGCCAGAGCAATAAAGTGAGGAAGAAAAAGTATCAAAGTTATAAAATGATCTGCTTGCAGATGACATAATCTAATATGTAGAATAATCTAGAAAATGTCACAAAATATATTGTTAAAACTAATACGTTATTTAAAAAAAAACCTCGGCACAGTATGATATTGATATAAAGAAAGACACAGAGAACAATGGAGTGGAAGGCCCAGAAATAAGTTCTTGCATATTTGGTTGAAGGATTTTTGGAAAGGTTCCAAGACAGTTCAGTAAGGATGTGCATTTTCTCTGAACACCTGCTGCTTGGAAAGCTGCACATCTGCATGCAAAATGACAACACTGGGCCTTCGTACCACGCACAAACTTCAGTCAAATGGATAGAGATATAAGGCCTAGAACTACAGAACTCTTGGAAGACAGCAGAAGAGAACTCTAAATACAGCAACACAAACCAGAGCCACACAGCACTGACGTTCCAAGGACCAGGGCTCCCACCCGCCTGTCCTCTCTACATTACCAAGTGGGGCCTGCTAGACCCAGAGGGATCTGCTTTGACCTTCAACTTAGCACAGCTATGCCATATTGGGCAGAGAAGTTTCTTTCTGTAGAATGCAGCAATCAGTGCAGAACCTATAACTGGTCCAAAGGCTGAGCCTCAGGGACCGTGGAGGGTATAGTCCTAATGGAGACATCTATATCAGCTCCCACAGGGCTCAGGGACTATCTAAGCAGAGTGGGCAGGGAGAGAACAAGAATTGGGTGATGGACAAGGGTGCTGTGAATGCTGTCCCTCAGACATGACAATGGTCTCTGTACTTAAGAACTCACAGCAGTTATGGTTACTGAACAAGGTCAGGCAGTCGGTAACTCCAGCATAGATGGAGGAGGGGCTCATGGTGATCTACTCCTGGTTGAGGAGCTATTGGTAACTGAAGGCTGCTGGGGAAGAGGGAGCCATTTTTCTTCAAGGATATGACCAGCTGCTGGCTTGGGCAGGCAGGACTAACTAGACTTAGTGAGTTATTAATAATAAAAACAGGCCATAAAGGTGGGAGGAGCTGGAGGGGACTTGGGAGTGGATATGATCAAGACATATTGTGTATATGTATGGAAATGGCCAAAAGCAAAAAAAAAAAAATCTATTAAGAAAAAAAGGATTGCAAGACCAGGAACCATAGCAGACAGCAGAGTCAAAAGTTTTACAATATTAGATTGACAAAAAAAAAAAAAAAAAGATCTATCAATAAAGATTTGGGCAACAAATTAAAACAGAACTTATCATCAAGAAAAAAAATCTAAAAAGCCAACATCAACAAAATAAAAAGGCAAATTACAGAATAGGAGAACAAGTTTGAAATAGATCCAATAAAAACTCATGCCCGAATTACAGAAAATTCCTAAAACCACCACTGTCTCCAGAGGCCATGTTCTCCTTTGTATTCACTCCAGGATCCCAGTCGACTGGACAGTGCCCTCACATCCAGGGAGGCTCGGCACTGCTCTTTTACATCTTCCTGGAAACACCCGGCGGTTCCTCTATCCTGCTTCTAAACCTCATCAAGTTGACAGCGAAGACTAACCACTGAATACACTCCACAGAATATTATCCAAACTTAAAAAAGAAAGAATTCTGACATGGCACAATGAGGCTTAATCTTGAAGATGTTGTGCTAAGTGAAATGAGCCATCAATAAAAGACAAACATTACAGATCTCCAGTACATGGGGTATGTGGAGGGGTCAAAATTCAAGGCAGATAGCAGAATGATGGCTGCCACTAGCAGAGGGGTGTGGTGTGTGTGTGTGTGTGTGTGTGTGTGTGTGTGTAGAAGCTATTGATTAATCTAACAGAATCTATTTAATGCCATTAAACTGTACAGTCAGAAAGTGACAAAACTTTGTGTATTTTGCCACAACTGAGCAAATCCTCACCTAGTTATAATCAAACATTATGAGTAGCATGCTTCTTCAATAATGTTCCTTTGTTATGCTTTCCTATCTTGGGCTCTGAAAGGGAGAGAATTAGTAATCTTCACCCAACAGAAACCAGCTTGATACTTATTTGATATAAAACAAACGTGTGTACAGAGAGTATGAGGAAATTAAAGTCTCAGTCCTTTATTTCTTGCGTTATGAGGTAAGAACAGAGAGAACACTTCTTGTTTGTCCTCCCCTTTGTGAGAAAGCGATCCTTTTCCCCTCAAAGGAAAATGGAGGCATTCCATCTGGGTATTCTCTCGAGTGTGACAATGTCACCCTGTCCACACTGTCTGAAAGTTTATCACTAGTCTGTAGGCAATAAGACAGTGCTTGTATTTATTATCTTAATTCTCAGGTATATGTATGTCCCTTGCAATTGCTATGTGGGCACATGGCACTTATATTACAAGACATGACAGCAATCCCCCACATCTCTTCCAGTAAAGTGTGTGTGGAATATTTCTTTACACGGTCGCCGTGATTGATTTAAGAAAGAAGCTGACTGGCCAGTAGCTGAATGGATAAGGATAGGCAGGAGAGCCAAACTGAGAATGCTGGGAAGAAGGGCGGAGTCAGGAGTCAGAGGAGATGCCAGCCAGAGGCAGGGGAGCAGAAATGAGGTAACAAGCCATGAGTCAATGACAAAGCATAGATAAGAAATATGGGCTAATTTAAAATGTAAAAGTTAGCTGGTAACAAGTATAAGCTATTGGCTGAGCATTTGCAATTCATATTAAGACTGAATTTGGGAAGCAGCTGCCAGCACGGGAAAACTCCACCTACAGGTCTGACATTTGGCTCCATTCCAGCCAGAAAGGTATACACAGGGGTTAGGGAATGGTCAGGTCTTGGAAGGAGTGCTGTTATCTTCCTCTGGTATTTCTCTCTTCTAGCTGGCTGGTATGAAGCCCTGTTGATGGGCACTGAAGAAGCATTTTAAAGGCCAGTCAGGAAGCCGTGTGCTGGGCATGGCAGAGCAACAAGACAGAAGGGGCCTGGGTCTCTGAATCTACAAAGCTTCCATAACAGCCCTTGCAGTCTGTCTGTATGCTAGCATTATGTGGAAAAGACATACATGCTGTAATGGGGCACTTGGCCACAGATGAGCAAGCGTGCTTGTGTGAGCTGGCTCATGCTTACGTTTCAACATAAAGAAATTAAGAGCGGAGAGGTTGGGAGATCACCTCGGGGTTACATGGCTTCCTTTTCTGTAATCTGTACATCAAAATGATGGGCATAAGGTGAAGCACCCTCCAGTCCTTTCGTGATTTAAAGCCATCTCCATAGCATCATGATTCACGGCAGACTGGCAGGGGTAGAAACAGTATGTAATTCTATGAATGACATCATTTCAAGGGCCTTGCCATGACCAACAAGAACTCTTAGCAGAATGATTTAATCCAGCATAGATCACAGGCTCCAAGGCTAGCAGGAAACTTAGTTTCTGACAAGGAAGCAGCCACACCAGGCAATTCCCAACTCCTATCTCCTACTTAAGTCCTGGGCAGCTGTCAGTGATCTACTCAGCACCTGACCTCAGACACAACTGGGGTTTGGCTTTGGCTGTGAGAATGAGAGGCTTTTGGTGAGCAAAGGAGAAAACTCAGCCTCACTTAAGGTCTAGTCCATGCGAGGGGCGAAGGGTCACACTTGTTTCTGGTTAGCTTTCTCAGCAGAACGGAGGAGGTTTCACTGTCTCTTGAGTTTGTTCACTTGTTTTGAAACAACATTCAACAGGGGATGGTGCCTCCTGCTGTCTTTCCTGCATAGGAGGCTGTGTGTAAGAAGTTGGGAAATGGCTGGGAAGTGCTTTGGAGGCAATTCGCCTACCCACTTAGGCTCGGGATTCAGCCTATGGAAGCGGGGACAAGCAGGGCTTCTTTCTCCCTGCTGGAACATTTAAGGTTTCTCTTGGGAGCTTCTTGTTAAGAGTTGATTCTCAATCACCTGACAACTGAAATCGAGTGTTGGGGTTTACACACCCGTCTTCCCAGGTCCCCTCACAGCTGCCCAGAGTCATTTCCATGCAAGCAGGACTGACAACAACGGGAGGGGGGCTTACTTTCCGATGACAAATTGCTGTTCTGCTTCACTGAACTTCGGAGGGCTCAGACTCGTCAACGCCGTTACTGTTCCAAAGCTGATGTCAGTACTGGATTTCAAAATCCCCCCAGGGATTCCTGTAGTCTGAGAGCCTGAGCTCTCACCTTAAAAGACCCCCAGCCAACCTTTCCAGCTTCCTCACCCCACTCTCCCTTTGCTGGCGGACCATGGCCGACACTCCTTTCCAGAAGCATCTCTCCTATCTTTCTGTGCACGAGCTCTCACCAGTATCCTCGCCCGATCCCTCCCCAACTCCGAGGGAACATGCTCTGTATCTAGGATCTCCACAGCACTGCCTGTTTAATTATATTTTAGTTTCTCGTGTTTCCAAACCATCACGACAAGTTGTCATCTCGGGGGGAAGGGCTTATCCCCCTAACTTCATTCCTCCCATGGGCAGTTCCTGGTTTTTGGAAGCTGTTCAGTTAATGTATGCTTATGGAATGACTGAGAACAGAGGAAAATGAACCCTTGAAATACAGCGCAGAAATACATCAAACACATGAAAAAAGTTACGGTTTGTAATAAGGTAGTTTGCTCTATCTTTTGTGCTGAGACTGACAGAAAACATTTGCAACACAGAAAAGCTCAACAAGAGACCCACACGGGGGCTCAGGAGACTTGGCAGTGCCACTTTCATTTTCCTTAAAGCCATGCGGCTGACACCGAGAAAATTAAAACAGAAACCCCACTTCACTCTGACGTAAACTGCAGGCACTAGCTGGCAAGGAGCACTCCTCTGTGCCTTCTCTTGTTGGAGGTCATTCAAATTGACAGACTTCCTAATGCACGATGCTCCACGGAGCTGGCGGCTAAGAGTGCCGCATATACCAGGGTGACAGGCAATGAACGGCCATGCTATGAGAGAAGGCAAAGAGGGATTCTCTTGAGAGTGGCCACCGTGGGCCAGGCAAGTGGCTCATGTTAGGGATTCAAAGAAAACCTCAGGGCTGGAGAAGGCGGACCAAAGCCCAGAGACATACAAGGGCTCACCTGATCAGGGGATAAAAGCCACAAGAAGCCACTGTCTTCACTCAAGACATGTTCTGCATTAAGACGTGCTTTAATACTGGGGCAGTGGTAAGCAGCAATGGAGCAGACAGGATGGGACGGAAGAGTGGTCATCACAGAGGGACAGCAAAGAGCCACAGAGTTCTGATCTAGTGTTTCTATTTTCAACCATAAACATGGTGCCTGCGAGCTCTCCCCTATGATCTACGTTATAGAACTGGCTTTGCATTCCAACATCTGGAGTTTAGTGACACTGAGAACAGTAGCCACCATGTACTAGGAGCCTGTAGGGCGGCCTGTTAGGGGCTTCCTCTGTCTAGTCTTCATAGGCTTCTTGGGAGATCGGCCCGACTGCTTCTGTCTTACAGCTGAGAAACTGAGGCTCGCGTGTAAGTTTCTGATTTGTCCAAGGCCAGACAGGCGATGATGCGTGTGATCAAGGCCACTCCCTCCGATGCCGTGTGATCAAGGCCACTCCCTCCGTCTCCAACCTTCCCCACCACACCACAACTCACTCTAGACTTCTATCATATCAGATGAAAAATCAAGTTTGTTGAGGAAAATAAGATGAGTTTCCTTTAAACTAAACAAACAATACCCACACCCCCAAATAACCCACACAAAATTATCTGAGTACTAATTCAATCAGTTACATTCATGCTCACAAAGAACAATCTAGACAAATAATAAAATTTTTATTTCTAAACTAGCACACTGATGACATGAAATTTGAACCATGCTTCTGGTCCTGTTGTGGGGATAAACACCGGTGGTGACCAGGTGGCTGGGGAAAGATCAACATGTTCCCTGAAACTGCCCTGAACTACAACCTCGGCTGTGTCCTGCAGACTCCTGGGGGGCAGGGAAAAGACCTGTCTCAAACTCCATTCGCTTACAATTGACACTCAGGACCTAAGAGAAAAAATCCGGGGGAATCTGGTCCTAGCGAGACAGCTATGCAGCACTAATGAAAAAAAGAGAAGCTTGGAAGATCTTAGACACACACATCCCTTGGACTAAACATAGCACATCATGCGAAAAATATTCACGAAGCAGACATTCATTCTTAGGGACAGAAAGAAACATTCTCATTAAGAAATGAACAGAACGGGACAGACTCACGACCTCTGTGACGGCAGCAGGATCCCCATGGCCTAGTCAGCAGTAAAGTCAGGGCTGTAGGCTGCCGGGTAGGGAGTGAACACAGGCGTGAGAACACAGGTACAGGACGGCAAGAAGAAAGTGGATCTCAGGAAGTGGAGAACATGGCAGACAGAGACGACACAGCACTGAGAGACCTCCAGAGCGGTGGCACCCGCAAGGGTGAAGAGCGAAGGACACTCACAAGAACCTCCGTTGTGTTAGGTGTGGCGGCAAGAAAAAAAATCTTAAGTCTAAAACCACGGAGAAAACTGTAGTCCTCAATATTCCCACTTTAGACACTGTTGAAAGAAAATGAAAGGGGATGGAGTAGGAGTCAGGCTCTGGAGGGATAAAGTCTACAGAATACTTAAGTGTCTGCACGTGTTTCGTCAGGTTTTCGTGTGCACCAATATCACCCCAATACCATATCTACAAAAATCAGTTTGCTCCAAATACCAGAGACAGAAGGAGAGAGGAATCGCCTTGTGGGGAGAAGCTGATGGTGACAGAGCTGGGTAACCAGACACCCACTCTTGTATGAGGAACAGGTAAGTGTGATGATTGATTCGATTTCTGATTTAAGAAAAGGACATATGGCTGGGTATGTACGGTAGCGTTTGACTGTAATCCCAGTACTCAGGAGGCGGAAGCAGGAGCATCAAAAGTTCAAGACCAGTTCAGACCCGTGTTGAGTCAGAGATCAGCCCAGATTCTGTGGCGAGACCCTAAATAATAAAAAAAAAAGTTATTGAGCATTCATTATGATGATCAAATGGCCTGACTGGGGCAAAAGGAACACAGCATTAAATAAAAGTCATCAACACCAGCATTATAAACGGCATCGTCTCCTTCCACTGTCGCCAATGCTACCCATGTCTCAGTACCTACTATGAAGCTGGCACCAATCTCATTTCAAACTTCAAAATGAACCTATGTGCTGGGTGTTATTATTGTCTCTATTTCGCAGATGTGGAAACTGAGACCCAGGGTAATCAGGTTATTTACCAAAGGCCCATGGTTAAGTCCTTAACTGCTTTACTTCCCTGCCTCCATGACTAGCTGTGACCAGAAGAAAGGGGTGGCCATATAATACATCTTTCTTTTTAAAAAGTCACTATTACATCTATGTACATATAAATTCTTTTACTCATAAAGTAGCTAGGGATGGAACTCAGGGCCTCTTTCATGTTAGAAAAAGTGCTCTGCCGCTGAGTTTATAGGAGATAAACATTTAGTTTATCTCCTATACATTCTACTTAAAGGAATAGTGACCATTACAGCAGCTCCTAAATACAAAGGATCCATATGTGCTAGACATTGCATTAAGCATCTTGTATCTGATCATTCAATTCTAACAGCTCCATAAAATATGAAGGTGAGGTATAGATATTGTAAATCTTATGATGACAATAGCATTGCACAGGGTCACCTAGCTAGCAGGCTGCAAGGCCATGATTTAAATAGTGTCTATTTGACTCTGACACACAAACTGCTTCTTTGCTATGCTACCCTCCTGAGAGCATTATGGATAAAAGGACATGGGGTGGATTTTAGTTTTGCCAAGACCCAGTGACTGCTTCTTCCAAGTTTACTGAGAACCCCCAGGAGGAAGCCCAATTGAGCAAATGTCCCCCAGGCAACTGAGAGGTGAGTTACGTAACTCCTTCTGTAACCTCCTTCATGCTGCACCTTCCAGTGCTCCTCCAGGACTAACCTGCACTTTTCATCTCTTCTGCTGGACTATGTCCTCACATCTCCTTCCTTGCAGGTGCTCTTATGACAAGCATCCCTCTTATCATATCATCTTACCATCATAATGAGTAATTATTATATATTTCTAACACTCATACATACACCTATGCATGTGCAGCATCAATAACGTCTTTGGAAATAGCTCAGTGGCCATTTTATTCAAGAGGCATTTGTTATTCCTGCCTCTGGTGTTTTCTTCAGACCATTAAAGCTATGCATTCATTCACACACCTTCAAGAGCAAAGCATAAAGCTGTGTGTCTTTCCCTGCCTTTCTGTATTTAAAGCCTAAGTCTGGCAAAGAGTAAGTACTCCAGACACATTTAGTAATTCAAAAAGAAAAATGAGATCAGGAAGAAAAGAGAGGGGTTATTAAGTTAGGTGAAAACACATTGCAAAGAGTTATGCAAGGCAAAATGCCTTGGGGTATCATTTATATTTATCATTAAATCTGTAAAAGTTTTTTAAAAACATAAACTACTCCTCTTACAGCAGTGTTGAAACTGGCAGTCTCCAAACTACTAGGAGGGTCTTGGCAGTGACCATCAAAAACAATAAAACTATTCACGACCATCAAGTCAGTGATCCCATATTCAGAAAACAGATCTAAGGAAATAAATCGACAGAAGAAACTGCTGTGTTTAGGGACACGCTTATAGAAACATTATGCACTATGTAATGATGAATAACAAGAAACAGACTAACACTCAGCTGCAGGATAAAAGCTACGGAAAATCAATCTGAAGTACTTTTACACACCCATTAAAATTTAACATGATGATGATAAAGGAAAATGGAAAATGATATAAGGTTAAAGAAAAAGATCTGAAATGCAAAATTCATGCCAGCCACGACTATGGATCTATAGAAGCTATTACTCGAATCTGACAAAGACTGACAGCATTCTCCCCGGGTGAAAAATGTATTATGATGATAGGACTATTTATGTCCTTTAAATCAAATTTTAAGATGTAGTTGCCCCTAAAAACAAAGTCAGACATATATTGAATACTCGTTTTCATTTTATTAGATGAACTACCTCAGGCAAGAGGCTCAGCTTCTCTCATTTTACCGATTCATTGTCAAGTAAAAAAAGTTTTTTAATTGCTTTGCATATTTCATTAAATTAATATATGTGTCAACATGTACTCAACATTTAATATGCACCTGGCTGTGATGCTTAATGTTCCTCATTAACATGACTGGATTTAGAATAACCAAGGAGACACACTTGGGGTTGGGCCTATTAGGATGATTTCATTAAGGTTTAACCGAGGAAGGAAAGCCTGCCCCGAATATGTGCAGTACCATCTCAAAGGCTGTGACCCTCGAGTGAAAGAGGAGGGAGCCAGTTGAGCACCGGCATTCATCTCTCCCTCCTTCCTGACTTCAGATGTGACAGGAAAAGTGTTTCGTGGTCCTCCAGCTGCTTTCCACCACACTTCCCCCTTCTATGACAAACAGCACCCCTAAACTATGAGCCCAAACAAACTCTTCCTTCCTTAAGTCGCCTTTGCCAGGTCAGTCTTACGAATGAGAAAAGTGACCAATACACCAGCCGTCAGCAGCACTTCAGGAAGGTTAATCTGCGGAGCCCTCCAAACCCTTTAAGATGATGCACAGGGATTCTGCAGTCTGGAGTAACTACAGCAAGATAATGGCTGTCAAAGGCTTCCAAACGGCCATGGGATACAAAGTTTTGCCACGGCAATGGTAACAGTGGCTCCCCATGCTCCCCTTCCGATATCCCAGACTGTGAGCAAAGGCTTTCCTTGCACTGTCTCATGTAGTTGTCACAAGAGCCTGTTATGAAGACCTTGTGACTGTGTCCTCAAGAAACTCAGACTCGGGGAGGTAAGCACACGTGAGTAAGAGTGTACCGATGTTTGGACCTGGGAATCTGAATTCACAGTTGTGTATCTGACTATCATGTGACAGTGTGTCCAGTTTTGTTAGGGTGCGATCAAAGCCCTTCAGATATTGAATCTCCCACGCCATTAGGCCCGGGAAGCTCTGATTGGTCACCATGATTTAGGTCCCTGACCTCTGCTCCGGTCATTCCTCACCTGACTTTTTCCACACTGCCCTGCAGCTTTCAAGATTCTGCCTTCCCACAGCTCCTCACACGTAACTGACTGTTCCCATGACCTGCTGCTGAGTCTGCAGTTAGAGCTTTAAAATTAGTAAGTACCATCTTTTACATGTCTTTACCATTCTGTTTCTTCTGGAATGTAGACAACCCATAGAGGCCATATTTCTTACAATTCTGTAAAGCCTTTTATTGCTATTCTAGGCACAATTCCCATACATGATTACTTGTAGAATAAACGAAATATCCCAACAGAGAAAACACTCCTAAGAATGCGGCCGACACAGACGATAAGAGTAGCATTTGGCGCTCTGCAGTGGGAACCTTGAGGCTCAAGCTAAATGAAAACAGCGTGTGGGTCTCTCCCATGGAGGCTTCCCTAAGGGACTGCTAGAGTCAGGCACACACAGTGCCATAGGTTCACATGTTAGGCCCACCAGGAGGTTCCATGGAAACAGGATGCTAAAGGGTTTGCCTCCCAGTGGCAGACATAGGACCCTGGGTAGTCCTGATCACACCCCAAACCAAGCCAGGAACATACATAGTATGTATGTATATATGTATGTATGTAATACATAGTTAGCAAATGCTTACTCTGCGAGTGAGTGAAAGAATGGATAGATAGATGGGGTTGAGGCTTCCTTTTTTCTGGGTTCCATTTGTCTGCATGCTTTAGATTTACTTTATGTGTGCGCTTTGCCTACATATGTGTTATGTGCACCACAAGCATGCCTGGTGATCAGAAGCACACCAGGAGAAGTGAGAAGAGGGCACTGATCCCCTGGAATAGAAGTTATAGATGGTTGTGAGAAATCATGCTAGTACTGCAACTGAACCCAGGTCCTACGCAAGAGCAGCAAGTGCTCTTCAACACTGAGCCATCGCTCCAGCCCCTGAGACCTCCACTTGGAACATGCTCTACCACATCAGTATCTGATTGTGGGGCTTCCTAATTGCATGGCACTCCTTGAATTTCTATGTAAAAAAACAAATTAACAAGTTAAAACAACAGGGTTAAACACTGGTCCCTCTGAGCTGAATCTTGAGTCTTTCTCGTTTCTTGTCAAGGACTGAGATGTTACCAAGAGCTTTAACCCTGTGAAGATCCTCCTCTTTAAAAATAGAAATTTTACTTTTGAAAAAGGAAAAGGTCATTTGTAACATAAGCATTCTTTCCAAGTGTGAAGAGAGAGATAAACCTGATGAACCAACGCTCCCCCGCGTGGCTCTGAGTGAGGCACTGCCATTAGAAAGCCCAGTGGATGAAGATGCCTTCAAAAGGAGAGATAAGACGCGGAAGACTGTTGAGTTCAAAGCTGACTTTAATTAGCCAGGCCACCGGGGTAACAGAGATATGCCAACATTCATCTAATTAGCAGGCTCTTGGGACAAGAGCACTGCCTAAAGATAGACACAGCTTTTCCTCATTAATGTGTGACGGCAAATCTAGTAAAACAAGCAGCGTCATTCGCTAGAAACTCTCTGGAATTTGTGCTTTCTCATATTTCATATGCGATATGGGCTAATCTAAACCTGAAGGTCTGGAGCTAAGGTGCGGAACCTTCCCCTTTAAACCCACCAAGTCAACACTGACCACCATCTCACAATTCTCAGAAGACTAAGCAACGATTAATATGGACTATAATACATTATCTATGTTACATTCACAGAGTAAAGCTGGAATTAGAAACCTAATTTTTAGGATTCTATGGGCCGTGTCCCACAAAACAGTGTAAACTGTGATTCACAAGCACATGAGTGCCCGGAATTTTTCTAGAAAGTTTTGAAGGTGTATGCTGTCGATGGGAATCCAGAAATAGAGACGGAGTAAGAACCACTACTTTTTACTACGAAATCACTGTGTTGTTTACAAAGAACATGTAACTTAGTCCTCAAAATAACCCAGACCTGTGACCATCGTTCCTGTTACAGATGAAGGGGGCAAGGGTCGTAGAGTTTGCTGAGTTAGAAGGAAGGTTAGTGTTTTTCTCAGGCTCAAGTCTGAGACTTCATGGACAACAGGACTCTTTGTTTCCTGGGGTAGAGTGTGCTGTGGGTACCTAAGGGGTAGACAGTGTGCTGTGGGCACCTAAGGGGTAGACAGTGTGCTGTGGGCACCTAAGGAATAGACAGTGTGCTGTGGGTACCTAAGGGGTAGACAGTGTGCTGTGGG
>NW_004949095.1:829617-831523 GCF_000317375.1 Microtus ochrogaster
ACCTAAGGGGTAGACAGTGTGCTGTGGGCACCTAAGGGGTAGACAGTGTGCTGTGGGTACCTAAGGAATAGACAGTGTGCTGTGGGTACCTAAAGTTTACAAGAGTATTTCTTTCCAAGACAGCAAAAGGAAATTCTAGTCCCTAATAATCCCAAGTAAAAAGCCCAGGTAACTTAGAGTTAGCAATATACATTGTTGATTCATAAAATTTCCCACTGCTTGACAGCTTATTCATTTTCATCACCGAGTACTATTCCATTGTATGGATATACCGTGGCTTGTCCGTTCATCATTGTATGGATATACCAAGGACATCCTGGTTTCTTCCAATTTTCGGTGCTTGTGAATGGAACCGCTAACGGGAGTCACGTGGTTTCTGTATGGTCACAGGCTTTTCAATCGATTCGGAGAGGAGCCTAAAAGCACGGTTACTGGACATATGGCGAGACTATATTTAGCCTTGTAAGAATCTATTTTTGCTTGGGAATGTTATATTTCTATGCATGCGAGGTCTAAAACCATAAACGGTTCTCGGGGGACTTGTATTTATTTTTGTTCACTTCTATCTTTTGCCAAGTGTGTTTTAAAGTAATTCAAAAGCAAGTAGTGTATTTATGAGCAATGAAAAGTTAATTCTGGAAGCACAGCTAAACACCAGGAGTGAACGCGTGGTACGTGCTACATGTTGGCTCACTCCCTCTCCCTGGCTGGCCAACGGGGATGGTGGATGCTTGAGCATCATGGGGACTAAGGCATCATCACTGTGGAGCACCAGCAAGAGCCCACCTTCCCTTTTCTGTCTATAGCTGTCCCTTTTATGTTAGCATGCCACAGACTCCAGAGAAGTAAGGAGCCCCTGGATAGCATCCGGGAGACCTGGAACCACGTTAGTCCTGCAGTGCTGAGTTCTAATAGTGAGCCTTCTGCTTCGTTCCTGGGACTAATCCTTTCTTCATATGCCAGTTCCCTCCTGAAGAATACCATCTCATGTCTGCGGTAAGTTCCCTTAACCATAAAAAAAAAAAAAAATCCATCAAGGAAGTATTGATCTTGGATTAGCCAAGTCCCTAAATTACTGGGTTAGGAGAAGTTTGTCCACAGATGAGAATCTGTTAGGTAACCACCCACTCAGACACAAAGCAGAAAACCAAGACAGCTCATTGAGTTTGGAAAGATATTGTCACTATCAACTGTTTTATTTTCAAAAAAGGGGGGCAATCTGGCATCAACTATCATACAGAACACTGAATAAATAAATTTAATTAGCTTTATTATGCACGTGAGGCAGGCGGTTAGAGCAATATTTTCATGTCTATTATAATTCTGACAGGCTAGGCAATACATCCTCCTGCTTTTAAAGGAGATAGATGAATATTTTATTCCTTGTTTATCCAAAATGACACGAACAGAATTTTGCCTTGAAGATGGTGTCTGTCTAGTTCTACTTAAACACTGGGGTCACAGTTGGAAAGGAGACCAGAAACCTAAATCTAAGCAATGCTGTGTCTACTCTATCATATCATGGGCTAATCCAGAGACTGTCCACTACTGGACAGGAGGAGACCGAGAACAGATTCGTCTAAGACCATTCAAGGAAAGCATCTTGAAAAGCAATCACTCCGCTAACAATGCATGGGAACAGGAAGCCATCAACACCCTGCATCTTTAACTTCGACCAGTAGGATCCGCCCTGTTTAATCTGTAGATCAAACGCTGCAGTGGACTACACAGGGTGACTAATGTGCCACCAAGGGAAAGAGATAAAAGTTAAAAACATAAAACTAGTTGATATGTCAACTAGTTACAATAACTCCCTAACATACTCCATCAGCCTAAGTCACTGGTTATCCCTGCCAAGTGTACGCCATCAGCCTCCGAAGTCACTGGTCATCCCTGCCAAGTGTAC
>NW_004949095.1:831918-844645 GCF_000317375.1 Microtus ochrogaster
CCATCAGCCTCCGAAGTCACTGGTCATCCCTGCCAAGTGTACGCCATCAGCCTCCGAAGTCACTGGTCATCCCTGCCAAGTTTCCACGATGGCCTCACACTTTCCCTTCTGCTCAACATCTTTCCAGTCTCCTTTGCTAATGACAAGCTGGCCTCGTTCCGGCCCTGCTACAAAGCTGGCCCACTATGATTCTTCTAGGACCCCAAGTGAGGACCCACCATTCCTTGCTGGTTCTCCCCAGCCTTCCCAAGGTCTCTCCAAGAGGCTCCTGCACTCATTGGCTGTGCACATCTGTCACCCTGTAAGTTGCCTCAGAGTTACCACCTGACCTTGTCAAGCCTTCTGTTCCCTGACTGCCTAACTGATGGGCAGAACTGAGTTTGCTGAGACAGGATTTACACAAGAGACAGACGTTCTGGGACCCAAACACTTAACTCACTCTCACCTTGTTGATGCTATGATGTACGGGAGACAGAAAAGGCGACCTGAGATAGGATTTCAGTCAGGTTCTTCTATGCCTTCCCTTTGGTACGGTCTTGCTTTGTTTCAGCAACCATATGTAAGAAATTAGGGTTTGGCTAAGTGGTACAGCACCTGCCTTATATGTGAGGGGCTCTGGGCCCAATACCCAGCACCCCCTATTCCCCAGCAACATTTGAGTCATTGATTTCTGTGTATGATGTGTGTAATGATGTGTTTAGCTGGCCCTTTGCTTCCTGGAAGCAAATAATAAATAATAAACCATGATAATAACTCTTTCTTCAAGAGTGGTGGGTAAAATGCTTACTTAGAACCTACCTTTGTTTTTACCATAAAATACCAATAACAGCCATGGATCCAGGTGACTGTTTAACCAGGCATGGCAGTGATGGCGTGTGCTGGTCTGTACGGTACAGAACACCTGTGAGTGCTGTCTGAATCCCATAACATGTTGTTCCCAAATGAGGAGCCAGGCTTCTGCTAATCATCGGCCACTCAGAAGGCTGAGTCAGCAAACCCCTCCTCCTTAGAGACTAAACTCTCCCTCTGTGCTACTGGAGAACAAATGACTACAGTGCCAGTAGAACCCCTAAGAGCTTGAACGTGTTTGGCTCAAGTGCCACGAAAGTGCCAGCTGGGGACAGGAAATCTCCCCAAATCGATGAAGAGGTACTGTTCTTCCAGCTACTCCTTCTATGCAAACCGAGTGGGAGAGATGCATGCCCACACCCTCTACTCCCACTCCCCGGAAGAACTTCAGGCTGCTATCAACCCATCCTTAGAACACTTAGACTCTATATGCACTTGGGCTACGTCTAAAGCCAAAGCAATAACTACACTGCAGGAAAGTATGTATCTTGTTGTTATAGTTTAAGTGTGATATCTCCTCCACAGGTTCATGTGTCTGAACACACTTACACCCTTAACTGGTGGTGCTGTTCTGGAAGGCTGGACCATTTAGAAGATGGGAGTCCTGCTGAAGGAAGGAAGTCACTGCTTCTGGTTGCATCAAGAATGCAGTAATCTCAGTGGGACCCTCCTTTCACCATAGAACTGCCCAGGGTCTTCCTCTCCATGACGGAATTATCCCCACACACTGGGAGCCAGGATGAACTGTCCCTCCCTTGTTGTTGCCTCTTCTTGGGTATTTGGTCACATCAAGACAGGTCACTAATTTCCTCGTGTAATTAAGATACCAAGCATGTCTTTATTTTGTTGCAGGAATTTTTCAGTCTCTATTGGTCCCTAAACCAGAAAACAAGTCCCTCCAAGTTCAGACCTCCATCCCAACAAGTCAGCTAAGCCCCAACCTAGGGAAAATCCAAGCTGCAACTGGAGCAGAGATGCTCCATACAGTTTCCCACTTCTCTGCTAGGGCCATCTTTGCCACTGTCAGTTCACTTACCCATGCTAAAAAGTACTAGCCATGTTTCAATGGCTTGGGAAAATAAGACAATTCAAAGTTACAGTGTTTTTGCTTTATTTTGGTTTCTAAAAAGAATGATCTAAACTTTCATTTGAGGACAAGCAGTCAAAGATAGTCATCTCTAGATCAGCAGGCCAAACTTGAAACAGAAGTCAATTTGCTATTGTTTTAGCTGCTCCACGGGCCACAAAGGTAAACACAGGGCTACAAGTTACACAAATGCAGTCCACAAAGACTTCTGCATTGCTAATGATGAGAACATCTCTATGGGGGTGTTTATCTGATTAGAACAAACACTGTGTTAGCACCAGAAAGTTGACAACCTCCATTCACATGCCCTTTATTGCTTCCAGAGTGATTTGGTGTCTGTGGTCTTGAGTACTAAGCTTTCCTATTGATCTAAATCACCCAGTGGAATCACAGATGTTTCCAGCTGTTCCTCACATCAGTACTTTGTGGAACAGGAGCCCTCTTGCCAGGGGCACTTTCTTACTTTACCAGCTAGATGTCACCGCTCCTAAGCCTCTCATGTGTTTCTAGTGCACTGTGTCTTGTCAACGATATTTCCTAATTTCAAGTCTTTTCTGCAATCAAATGACCTGATGTTTTTGGGAAATTTAATGCACTAGGGGTATGTTTGGAAACTCACAGACTTAAGAGGGGTGTGTGTGGTGGTGCATAAAACTCAATTGCACTTCAGCTTCCCTGGTGAAGCCCCGTTAGAGCATTTCATTATAAAAGCTCTGTTCCTTGACTGTGCTCAGGAACTGGTGATTTAAGATATGGTTTTTTGTTTTAGTTTTTAATTGTCTTTGTTTTATCTTTATGTGCACGGGTACATTCTGTGTGTGGGTATGTGCACGAGTACAGTTTTTCAAGGAGCCAGAAGAGGGCATGGGGTTCGTTGGAGCTGTATTTACGACTGGTTGTGAGCTGCTTGACACTATTGCTGGAGCCAAGCTTAGGGACCTATTCCAAATATACTAAACTCTCTTATCTAACCACTGAGTCATCTCTCCAGCACCATAGAGATGTGTTTTAAATCATCCTTCAATGCTAAGGACAAGACAGACATCAAAAGCTCATGCTGTGTATCACTGGAGAGAAAAGGATCTTCTTATTCCAACAAAGATATCTTGAAAGAGTGAATGCAAATAAACAAAACACATATAAATCTAGGAAGCGCATACCCTAAACAAGCTAAATAAACACATTGCCATAAATGATTTAACAGCTCTTGGGGGAGGATGTCCTCAGAACAGCAAGTGTTAATTAAAGCAAACCAGACAATGTTTTATTAAACAGTGAGCAGGGCTTCCAAACCATACACGGAATGTTCCTTGTTAAGACAGAAGCAGAGGCGAAGGGCTGGGTACTGCCAAGTTTAAATTATTTACATGCAATATGATGAACTTCCATAGCATAAGACTTAATCAATCTCATGTCTCTTTCTGGCTGACTTCTAGCCCTCCCCACATGAATTGTATCTACCCAAAACAACGAGAAAAATGCCATGGTCCTATTTAAGAATCTCAAGTAGTCAAAACTCGAAATTTGTTATTTTACCTCCTTTGAATAAATGAATTTTTAAATCAAAGTTTAAATAACAAAAATCTCCCTTGAACAGATAATTAATTCTTTCTCATCTGCTCCGAAGTAACACAACTCCATTAACAAAAGTAAAAGAACAGTAGCCAGTAACAGCATGTTCTTTGCCAGGAACCATGCCAATCTTATGTAATTTGTGCAACTTCTCACTAAAGTGAGTTTCCCGATTGTGCCCATTCTGCAATCAGCTAGCTGAACTCTGTGTGCCGCTAGCCTGGAACATATCTATCATAGCTTTCTGAAATGTCTATGAGGTTTTCCATCTACATGGAGATTTGTGGGAAAACACAGAGCTTCGCTGTTTGGGGTTCATTTCTAAATATTTGAAATGGCATCACGGTATACAGAGCAATGCTGAAACTGGCGTGATTTTCCTCGTAACAGCTCCAACTCATTCTTTCTAATTGCTGCTTAGTGTGACGTAACTACTGTTCTCCTACTTACAGGAAGAAAATTCCTTGTTCAATTTTTTTTTTAACCAATAAAACAGTCCTATAGGTGAACGTCTTGTGCAAGCTTCCCTGTGCACCTGGAGAGCTGCCCACTGCACACAGGCTGTGGCAGCGCTGGTCCATGGACAGACATGTGGAAGCGCTGGTCCATGGGTAGACATATTTAAACTTTCACAGACACCAACCACCACACTGTCCTCTAAGAGAGATGCTTATTATTGGTACATGAACACGTATTTCCTTACAACTATGCCAAAGTCGGATATTACCAAGCTTCAAGGTTTTGCCAATCTTACGGGTGAAAAATATTTTAATTTGTATTTTCCTATTAAAGTACATCATATCATAGGTTATACCACCCCTACTGGTAGTTAAGAGTCACTGAGTCAAAGCAGGGGCCATATAAAATGTATATGTACACTAAACATATTATTTTATTTTAAAATACCAAGATGCACATTTCTTTGCCTATCCTTTGTTACCAGAACATGGCTGCTCCTTTCTGTGAGGGACAGCGAGAGAGGACCTCTTCCACTGCCCGTGTCCTCAAACCACAGCTGTGATTCCTGTTTGGGTTCTTAAGTGAAGTGAGAAAGGAAAGACCTTTTAAGAGTCCGAATGCAGAAGTCAATTAAACAGCGAGCTTTTAATAACCTGCCTTTATCAGAACTTTTCAAAGCGTTCCACTTAAATTTAACAGCTTTCTCCATGCTGGTATTTCGCTGGTTTGCGTATTATTTAACTAAATTACATAATTACAATGATATTCAACCAGCACAAATCGGTTTGAGAACCAGCACACCTCTGGCTCTTGGAAACACAAAATCAAATGAAATAAAAAGCACAAGTATTTTTAGAGAGCAGCCCGCCAGAGCCAGGCAAGCATGGCTCGGGGGGACAGTACCCTTCCGAAACACACGGAAAACTGGTGTCTCTGAGAGAATGCGCAGTCCAAGCGATGGAGAACAACTTCTGTATGATGACGACCTCGTACAGTTTACTGTAAGCCTGTTTATTTATCTATACTTCTAACAGATCAATCCCTTTTCTTGTTTATTTAGAGGTATATTTTATGTATCTGAGATAGGAGTCCTTTCACTGTTTATGATCACAAATGTTTTCCTCCGGGCTCTTACTTATCCTTTACCTATGTCTTGTCCTTATCTACCACTTACGTCTCCTTATCAACTACCTATGTCTTGTCCTTATCTGCTACTATGTCTTCTCCTTATCTACTACCTATGTCTGGCAACTATTCTGTTTTACAAAAGTATTTCACTTTGATGCCAGGAAAGAAAATTCCTTCTTTACAGATTTTGTTATCTTTGCCTTCATTAAGCAAGGGTCCCTTCGCAAAGACCTCAAATAGTTAAAAGAAAAGTGGACTATGTAGATGTAAACAATGATAGAAATCAGAATATACTTCTATCTGGATTCATCAGTCATGGAGAACTTAAGCATCTCCTGAGCAACGGCTGGGTACATATACTGCTGAGACCAGACACTGACTTAGAAACTAACATAACGGAAACCACTTTTCCCTCTGGAAAGCAGCCTGCTCAGTCAGAATCAAAGCCATCTTCTCCTTCCCATCCCATGGAAAAGTCTGCATGCTGGAGTATGGACCCTCAGCATCTGGCCAAGTAAAGGAGCGGGGGTTGGTATACCTGTCACACCAATCGGTCAGAATGTCTCTCTCTTCAAGTGTCTAGTGCCAATTCTGACCACAGAGTTCACTAGGAATCTATCAGCAGAGTCAAGGAATTGCAAGGACAACAGGAGCGAGCAGGGTGGTGCAGGGGGAGTGGGATTGTGTTGGCCTCAGCAGGATGAGCAGTGAGGGCAACTCAGTCTCCAGCTTCCTCAGGATCCCAAGAGACAAGCACCATCAAGCAGAGGCACAGAAGGGGAAGCCAAGGACAGGCTGTCCCAGGCAAGCGTCCTTCCACTGAACAGCCCTTCATTTTCACTATTTAAGACATTAAATTATTCACTGACATTTTACTATTTAGGGCTGTTGTTCACATGTGTAGAGAGAATGATGTAAACAAACAAAAACATCAACAACGAAACAAAAAACAAAGCCTCTAATAGCCACTAGAATCTGATGGAAAACGACAGCCACAGTTGTTAATACTGTGCCAATCTCTGTGCCTCAGAAGTCACAAAAGTGAGAACAAAACATGCATTAGAAAAAATGTCAGTGAGGCGGAAATACTTAATGCTACACAACATTCTAAAAAATACATCCACTCAACAATATAAGCTAATAATCTACATATAAAAATGCAAAATATAAACAAACCCATTTGGTACTAATGCAACTGAATAAACGTACTTTCTTAATTATTTTAACCTCTTAAAAGTCAATTAACATGATAAGTGCCTAAATATTTTATAGAGATGGGTTGCTGGGGAAGAACGTGCACAGTGATTTGTAACAGAGCAAGAAGCTCTCTAACTTCCTATATTACAATTCCCACAGGAACTCAGATGTGCGATGCCTTTAAAATCATGAATGTGAAGAACAGGATCTTTGGATGAAGACTGACTTTAAAAGCATGTGGTTTTCCTTTGAAAGGCAACCTCCTCATTACACATTTTGAATAACGAAACGCTACTATTCATCCTGACCTGAATCTGTGTTGGGGGTGGGATCCACCTCCAGTACATCTCAATCCTACATCAAGCTTCTTTGTGTGTGTGTGTGTGTGTTTTTAATTCCCTTCAACTTGACTTTTAGAAACATTAATAATTTTTCTGTGTTTCCCTGGAGCATTTCTTATCAGGATTAAAAAGGGACCTATTCTGAGACAAACAGGATACAGGGTAATGGTGCCGCTTCCAGGCAAGCTAAGAATAGCTACAGCGTTTTCAAGAAATCTTGTCCCAGGGTGTGAGCCTCAGCTCAATGTGCGACACAGGTTTTCTTCCAATTGTCACCACAAGTCATTGATAACAGCGAACTTCAGTTCTTACCAGGTTTTCTTGGTTCCTGGTTGCTATTTTCTGCTCCTCTTCTGCTCCGTTTTTCATGTATTTGACCTCTTCCACGGGTTTGATTCTATACTCATCTGAATGACAAAAAAAGGGGGGAGGAATTTACTACAATGCAGAAAAGTGTCAGCAAAGCCAAAGCCATGCACTAGACCCTTGCCCTTGTAGCCTTTACATGTGGCTTGTCTTGGACAATCTCGAAGAAGCATGCATGGGCATCTTGGGTCCCTCTGAGTAGGTGTCCTGCCTTGTCTGCACCACAGACCTTATCCAGTGAGCAAACACTAGATAAGAAGGAGGCTCTTCCACTGGTGGAAGTCTCTAGAATCCAGACATTGGAAAGCACCACACATGAGGAGACTGGGGAGAATGTCTTCCTTCATTCCTAGAGACCATCTGTCCTGAGTACCTGTATCAGCAATTCCAATTCTATGTTTGCACCTTAGTTTTTCCCCTTTTGAGCAATACGGTACTGTTTATGATTATAGAGTTGTACTGATGAACAAATAAAACCAACTGGAAGTTGAATTTTTTCTTTCTTAGGGCTCTTACATTAAATTCGAACAGTTTGCATGTGTGGGCAGCTTGGGTCCCTTTCAGTAGGTGCTCGGCTACTACTATGTAGCCTTTAATCTCTCTAAATTTCCATGCACTGAGGCAAAAGACCAACTAGCTCGAAACGGGCCTGTGAGGCCCCAAGGCTGTATAGTACAGAAGGTTGGAGATGGAACCTAGACTTGTCAACAAGACAACACGGATCTCAATGTCGACATCCATCGTGGGACAAAACTGGGAAAGACGGCAGCCAATGTTCTCCTGTAGGACAGAGATGTGGCGGTGACAAGAATCCTGTCAACAGGAAATGTCTTGGTACATGAAGTTCAAAAACAGGTGTGATTTTGACTCATCTTTGGCCCAACTTGTGAACGGAGAAAAAAAAAATCACAGAAATTATGGAATTAGAAAATTTCATCAGCAAACTGCTTTGAAAATGGATGAACTCAGCTCTAAGAAAGCCAGTGGTCTGTTACTAAGAAGGCTTGTATTTCCGGCTAAGAGGTCGTAACATAATTTCCTATTGACTGAGTACAATGAGTATATTCCTTCAAATGTCTTGTTCTAGTATTTATAATACAACTGTCTAATGTGGTTGTACTTTCTCCATCCTGCCTCTAACACAGTATTTCTGAAAACTAGCTATAGTAACACCCAAGACAGTGTGCTAGTCAAATGCTTCTCTCCTCCTTAAGAAGCTAATGTATTTGCATATCTGCGTCTAAGAAGACCCAGTGTTTGTGACTAGGCCATCTGTGTTTTTTCCCCCACTTGCCAATTCAAGGTAGATATAGGTTCTATTAGTTTTTCTTTATTCTTTTTTTTAATTTATTTATTTATTGAGGATTTCTGCCTCCTCCCCGCCACCACCTCCCATTTCCCTCCCCCTCCCCCGATCAAGTCCCTCTCCCTCATCAGCTTGAAGAGCCATCAGGGTTCCCTGACCTGTGGGAAGTCCAAGGACCGCCCACCTCCATCCAGGTTTAGTAAGTTGAGCATCCAAACTGCCCAGGCACCCCCAAAGCCAGCACGTGCAGTAGGATCAAAAACCCATTGCCATTGTTCTTGAGTTCTCAGTAGTCCTCATTGTCCGCTATGTTCAGCAAGTCCGGTTTTATCCCATGCTTTTTCAGACTCAGGCCAGCTGGCCTTGGTGAATTCCCGAAAGAACATCCCCATTGTCTCAGAGTGTGGGTGTACCCCTCGCGGTCCTGAGTTCCTTGCCCGTGCTCCCCATCCTTCTGCTCCTGATTTGGACCTTGAGATTTCTGTCCGGTACTCCAATTTGGGTCTCTGTCTCTGTCTCCTTTCATTGCCTGATGAAGGTTAATATTCAGGGGGAAGTTTTTCTTTATTCTTATGTTGTGGAATGTTCCTTCACACTGTGTGAAGAGGTGCACTGTGACCGGTTTAATAAAAAACTAATTGACAATGTTAGGCAGGAGGTGTAGGTGGGACTTCTGGACAGAGAGAGCTCTGGGAAGAAGAAAGGAGGAGTCACCAGTCAGACGTGTTGTAACCAGGATGAGCATAGTGGAGAAGGGGTGGCAAACGAGCGTGTGGAAGAACGTAAAGGTAAAAATAGAGGGGAACTTCAGTTATAAGAGCAAGTTAGAAACCAGCCTAAAGCTAAGGCTGGGCTGTTGCTATTAATAAGTCTCCATGCCGTTTGGGGGGGCGGGGGAGGGTGAGCTGGCAGTGCAAAGAAAAACGTGCCTACATTTCTAATGTATGTATGTGATGTATGGTGTGTATGTATGTTTTGGGTTCATGTGCATTCATGTGAAAGCCAGAGGCCAATTTCTGTTGTCTTCCTGTATCTCTCATTGTTTTAGACAGGGTCTCCTGCAGACTGAGCTTGATGATTCAATCAGACTGCCTAACCAGCAAGTCCCAGGGTCACCTCATCTCTGCTTCCCTAGCAGTGCAATTATAGGGTGAACCCTCTCACCTGGCTTTTTACACCAGTGAGAGGATTTGAACCCAGGCCAGTACTTTACCATCTGAGCCGTCTCCCCAGCCCCATTTGAGACTTGAATACAATTACAGTAATGAGCCTTTCAGGAACCCCAAATCTAGAATTATCAACTTAATAGATGGATTTGAATCTTCACCTATAAAGTAGAAGTATTTCACAGCCCTTTATGATGACCCATGTGCTCACACAACCCCAGAACACAGGAGACTGAGACAGAAAGGTCTTGACTTTGAGACCAGGCTAGGCTACATTGTAAGTTTGAGGCCAGTCTGGGATGCACAGTAAACACTATTTCAAAATAAAAGAACAAACAAGAGAATAGCATACTCTGATTTGATACTCAGATAAAAAAAAAGGAAATTAATAATACTAACATATTAAGTACTCATAAGTTGTGAAACAATTGCTAATTTTAAAAGAATAGATATAATTATGTCCCTGGTATAATAATACAGAGATCAAAATACAGGTAAAAACACAAAAACTTAAAAATGGGCTGCCCAACTTTAGTTTGAGGCATTACTGTTTATAAATCAAGGCACAATGACATAATTGCTACAGCTTAACTAAACATATACACACTTAGTTGAGCCTTCAGCTATAAATATAACATATCACAACCTGGATCGTGATAATCTGGATTCTATGACATTCTACCCAGGACCCCAAACCTCATGTAATCACACCTCATTACAGAACACGAGCAGAGACTTCTGAAAGAGCAGACAGCCCTCTGCACACTGCCCAGCACAGGTACCCCTGAGAAAGGGCCGCCCTTCTTCTCCTGCCCACTTCCCTCTCCCATCTCGGCCACCATACAACAGTGAAATCACACTCTGAGCAGCGTGGTAAAGTGAACATTCAGTCTTTATTTTCTCAGCTCTCCAGGGATCACAAATGAATTGAAAGTAATAGATAAACTATTAATATTTTTCTCCAATGAGATGGAAAAGCTCCTGGTGACTTTCAACACAGCATTACTTCAAACTCAGGCTTTTTCTTTTCCTTGCCTTTCTTTTCTATTCCTTTCTTATCTTTTCATGGAGACTGAATCCAGATCAATTTAGACAGCAGAAAGCTTTGCAGGTGTCGTTAGCATCCTTGCTGTCTGATCAGGGCATTGTCAGGACAATACAATGTGACTGAGTACATAGAATGAGCAAACAACCACCTAAGACTAGAAGCCTCGCCTATCAACACTACCTCTACAACACACAATGTAAAATCTATTCTAGCATAAAGCAGGAAGACCTCCAAGAAGCCAAATTTCTTTAAAACAATACTTAATAAAATAAAAAGGCCTGCCAGCTTTGTGAAGCCTGGTGCCCGAGATGAAGATGGAGTCCATCTGGAGACAGATGATCCAGCAGTGAAGATGCCATGCATTTCCATAGAGATGTGGCCAGCAGAAGTCTTCAGGCTTCAGGGTAGGTGAGCCCGGCATTTTGGGTTACAGCAGTGAGACAGTCACAACTGAAATCTATTTCCTTTGGTCAGTGGCACAGGGGAATTAATTTGTGGCCTCAATCTCCTTTTATCAGAACCCCACACTGTGGACAGCCACTGCTACAAGCCAGAGAGTCCTGAGAGAGGAATAGAGAGGCCACTAGGCGGAGAGCAGAAGCCGGGCTGTCTTCCTGTGCACACCTGATCCATCTTTCCTGTCGTTCTGTTGTCTTGTCAGGTGCCTCATTAAATGCAAGTCAGGAAGCTGACTATTCCCTAGTAAATAGTTTCAGGCTTCCAGTCAAAACAGATCTGTGATGGGATTTTTAGCATCTTATTCAAGGTAACAGCAGAGGGGTGGGGCTTGTGGGTAGCAGCCAATGATGAAAAGGAGAAATGGGTGTCAGAGTAGGTTCAGGTTTTCACTGTCTTGGAAAGTAGCTACCGTAAGAGCCCTTAATAGCTAGAGAGCTTTAGAGTTTCCTCTTCAGTCTAGCACCCAAATCCTTCTAGTTGATTAAAGTCGGGGTGTTAACGTTTTTTTTTGGAGATGTTAATTTATTTTTATTTTATACATATGGGTATTTTGTCTCCAAGTATGTCTTTGTACCACATTAATTCTATGAGTGACCTCTGAAGCAGAAGAGGGTGTCAGGTCCCCTAGGGCTGGAGTCACAGAGAGCTGTGAGCTGCTGTGTGGGTGCTGGGAATGGAACTTGGGTCCTTTGATCTCTCTAGTCCCAAACCCAGGGTCTTAAAAATATTGTTCTTACTATTAAGGAACCTTTAGCAAGAATATCTATAAACCTTGGGAGACAGCAGTGAGTGTGTGACGGACAGCACTCAGAAGGGATAATCTACAGCGGAAGAGAACGGCCAGGGTCACAAGCACAGACTATCCTAGCTAAAGACCCCCAGTCGGCAGGTAGCTCACAGCTGCCTTTAACGCTACTTCCAGTGGAGCTGATGACTCTTTCTAGTTTCTGCGGGCACTCACACACATGGGATACACACACACACATACACACACTCACACACATGGGATACACACACACACACTCACATACATGGGATACACACACACACTCACACACATGGGATACACACACACACTCACACACATGGAATACACACACACACACACTAACACACATGGGATACACACACACATACACAAAAATAAATGCAGAGAGACCCCGCCTTTTGGGGCAGGACAGCCTCGGGCGAATGTTTTTACTAATTAATTGGGACGCGCAGGCACTGGAGCTGCTTCCTGTTTCCGGTTTATGGTGGATCGCTGAACTCCGGGTGTGTGAGTGTGCTTTTATATTAAAGTTGTATCATCTTGTACCCACTGGCCTGGATTAATTAAATTCGCCTTCATTTTGGTGCTCCAACCTGGGGCAGATTTGCCCTGCGACCGAACCAGGCGATCGCCTTAGCAACCCGCGGGTCCCCATCTAGTCAGCTTTTGCAAGCGAGATTGGTCTCCGGAGGGAACCGCTCGTAAATAACTGGGTAGCTTGCCTTGCGAACAGCAAGTTCCCCTTCCGCACCCGCCGACTCTGCTTGCCTCTCCCTGTGAACTCCGGTTGTACCGCAGCGTCCAGCACCGTGCGGCTCACTAGAGAAGTCGCGGGCTCGCTCACTCGCAGTTACCGCTCCGGGACTCACACCGGCTCTCCACGTGGACTCAAGTGGACTCTTCCGCCACCTCTGGCAGAAACCAGTCATTACAGGTAAAAATATTTTTTTCCTTATAAAAGATGTCTGAGAATATTACCC
>NW_004949095.1:850260-892276 GCF_000317375.1 Microtus ochrogaster
ATATTATTTGTTATATTTATTATTTGTTATTATTGTTTATAGTTGTAGTTAGTTTAGTTCTGTCTTATTTAGACAAAAGGGGGAGATGTAGAGAGACCCCGCCTTTTGGGGCGGGACAGCCTCGGGCGAATTTTTTTACTAATTAATTGGGACGTGCAGGCACTGGAGCCGCTTCCTGTTTCCGGTTTACGGTGGATCGCTGAACTCCGGGTGTGTGAGTGTGCTTCTGTATTAAAGTTGTATCATCTTGTACCCACTGGCCTGGATTAATTAAATTTGCCTTCAAATAAAAATAAATAAATCTTTAAAAAAATACAAAAAGAAAAGAAGGGTTGATCCTTCCTTATGGCTCTAATGACTGTCAATCATCAGGGATGTAATTTGAAAGCACAAAGATGTGCAGCATGGGAGTCAAGCTAACCTTTTCTAACAAGGAGACCTGAAAGTAAACTACAGTACCCCCCCCCCAACACACACACGTGCCCAGGCACCAATGGTCTGCACTTAAAAGCACATGTCTGCACACAAAATACAGAAGAGATGGTTTCCTTTTCAGCTTCCTCCCTCGAAGCCCCTTTAACTTAACAGAACTGAGCCAGGCCACGAGTTGTTCAGAAACCCTCACAGTAGGTCTTCGGAGGAGACATGAAGCATTTCCTCTCCTGGTCCTGGGCAGAAGGTTGGAGCTGAGCCAATAGCATAAGCAGGCAAAAAGGATGTTTGATGTCAAACAGCCTCTTCTTCAAATGCCTTCCTTCACTCTGTCACTCAGCAAGCCTCCAGTGTGCTGTTTCCCACCCCTGCCCTGCCCCGCCACTGTGGCATTCCACTAAAGGCACGTCTACAAGGCCATTCCTCAAACTTCCTTTCCTGCAAGCCAAAGAAGGATCTTTAATTGGTGCATTCAAAAGTATGCACCACAAAGGGAGAAGCTGAGGCTAGATGTGTGCTAAGAACGGGAGTGGAGGAAGTCAAGGATAAACCAGTCCTACTTGGCCTTATCTCCTGGGGACTCTACTGAGCCTCCTGAATCCTGGGTCACTGCTTTTAATTAAATTTGAATTTTGTTTTTATTAGATACATCATACTCTCTCCCTTTCTTCTTCTTGTCTTCCTCTTCACTGCCCATTCCCTTCCACTTCATTTTGTACACACTTATAAACAGTGGAGCTGGAACCCAGATATTTCTTCTGTCATTGTGTTTTTAAGCTTATCTCTCTTATCATCCTATTTTCTACAATTTAACAACATTGTGTTCTTCTTTTTGTTGCTATACTTCAGTGAGTGACATCCGTTGGACTGACAGATGTTTAACTGCAGAGGTATTAAAGTGCACAGAATAGTGAAGGTTTTGATCAAGTCAGCATATATAAGTTCACTCTTACTCATTCCTCATTTGGAAAACACCTATCAATACATTCTGGGTTCTGTGATAAGTGATGCAGGGGAGATGGGGAAGTGGATGTAGAAAGTGCCCTAGGAAAATAGCTGTGTGTGTGTGTGTGTGTGTGTGTGTGTGTGTGTGTGTGTGTGTATGGAGTGGGGGATTGGTGTGGGACCATGGTCTGTATTCTGTCAATTATATTTTAAATAAACGCTGATTGGCCAGTAGCCAGGCAGGAAATATAGGTGAGACCACCAGACAGGAAGTAGAGGTGGGTCAAGGAGAATAGGAGAATTCTGGGAGGAGGAAGCCCATTCCTCTGCAGTCCTGGCCCAGACACAGAAGAAGCAAGATATGACTGCCTCGCTGAAAAAGGTACCGAGCCATGTGGCTAACATATACTAGAATAATGAGCTAATATAAGTTATAAGAGTTAATAAGAAGCCTGAGCTAATGGGTCAATCAGTTTATAGTTACTGTAGACCTCTGTGTGATTTCTTTGGTGACTTAATGACTGTGGAAACCAGGCAGGACAGAAATCCTGACAACAGGAAATGACACATGACTCCTGCTCTGAGAACTGTCTCCTGTTTGGGTATCCTTCAGCTCAGAGTCTGACAGCATCTCACTGCCACTGTTCACCAAGTGGACCCTAAATTTGGAACACTATGCATGAAATAGACTCAACTGGAGAACTACCCAACTGCCTTCAAGTCCTGAGTCAGGCAGTTCCTAGTCGTGACTTCTTTAATTGTACTTGCATAAGGTGATCTCATCAGTTCAGATATGATGGTTATTATTGAAAATTTTCTAGGGTAGTTATACATGGCCTGCTCCCAAGAAAATCCCTAACACAAGACTTCTGCACAGTCATAGAAAGATTTGTTTTTTTTTTTGCCAGAGTTTATATCATATAATCCTGATAAATAAAACTACTTTCAAAATGAAAGCATTTAAGTTTTAATGATTTAAAAATCTCAGTTGTTCAAAAGTAACAAGGTCAATTGCTTTTGGACGTAAACTTTGTAGAGACTGGACATGGAAGTCTACTAGGGAAAGTACAGATTGTTCGTATATATAGATGCCTATTAAGATAACACATAACCTAAGTATGTGACTGTCACTAAGATACAAACCCCTTGTGCCGTTCCCGTGTTTATTCAATAATGAAACCTAATGTTTGTTGATACTTAAATAAAAAGTAAGTAAAATTCCTCGTAGTGGCAATAATGGTCCTAATTTCATGGAACATTGGCTGGGTTTTTATATGGCAGAGTTTCAGATATGTAACAGAATTTATACATGTATATATATATATATTTTATATAAAATCTAGAATAAATACAAACACTGACATTCTTTCTTAGATGAACTATGGAGCAATGACAGACAAATATGAAAAGACAGTGCTACAGCGCCACACACGTCCTTCTTTGTATGTAAGACTGCTAATCCCACCACTATCTGGAGGGCCAGAAACATGAGCTGATTTTCTAATCCATTTTGGCTGTTCCATCTGCAGTTGCTTCCTCCACCAACCTTACTCACAAATTTATAGGATGCCTGACTAGTAGGGGAGTGCATGCCATCTAGGGTGAGCTGACGTCCTCTGAAGCTGATGCCCCTACAAACCATGTAGAAGGCTGTGATTGTAGTGAGGCAGAGTGCCGCAAAACCACCACGGGTCCTCTCAATAAACTCTGTCCTCTGCTGTATCTGACCGAATAGCTTTGTCATTATTAGGTAACACCATTTGAGATGTCATTATTGCATCATGGACCATTCGCTTCTATCAACTCTAAAAGACCCCTTCCCCTGCCTGCTCTAACAAGCCTACCTGATGTCCCCATCAGTGAATTTGTCAAACATTGAGGAGTGGCTTTGTTTTGTTCTGTACCTGAAGAAGTCCAAGCATCCTCTGCTCCAGTGGAAAATATCACTCAGGGTAACTTGATCCTTGCGCCACAGTCACTCTCATTTGCTTCAGAATTATCTCTTACTCTTTCGGGAACAGGCACTGTATTTTGAGTCAACACTAGACATTCTGCTTAACTAGCATGGCTACCTTCTATTTTGGTAATGGTAGGTGTGTGTGTGTTTGTGTTTGTGTGTGTGTGTATGCATGCACACCTGTCTGTGTATGTCTGTGAAGAACCAGAATCTAATGACTATGTCCATCTCACTCACTTCTTTTCAATGGCTCCTGACTTAAGTGAACTTCTGGTAGAGGAAACACTCTCAGATAATCCCGACAGAATGCAGAGAAATGTTTGTCTCATTTGTCTAGATATTAGGCGCAGATGGGCTACTGAGATCTGTGGTACAGACTGAGTGGGGTAAGGAGGCTGACCCCAGGAACCAGGCTAGTCTGCATGGCACCTGAGCTGCAGGGCTAAAGAGAAGAAAACAGACAGACATAAGGAGAAGCAGGAAGCCCTAAATAGGCTGGTCTAGAGGGAAAGCTGCAGGGCATTCAAGAGAAGAATGGGAACAGCCAATGGCAGACATTCATGGAGGAATAAGTTTCAATGTGTGGTCCATGAATGAGATGGCTTTTCAGGTCTTAGGGGTCATTCAGCAAAAGTTTAAATAGTTTTTCAATGGTGTCAGGTACTCCTTTAATATGTCTCTGGACTGACGCTGGCTTGCAGGAGCCTGGCTTTACCTGGGTTATAGAACTATTAAAAAGACCTCGGCAGCCGCGAAGTCATTATTAGAAAGAACGGGAAGAAAATGGATGGAGTCATTTTCGGCTGAAGCAATTCCCTGATACAAGCAGTGTGATTGGACTTTTAAAATGGGAAAACACATCCAAACGATACTTCATGGTCAAATAATACAATCCTTTGCTGTTGAAAAGCATTCCCTGCTTGCCCTCCCCCGTGAGTCTTGGAAACGAGTGGAGGCAATGGTGGAGTATGAGGGAAGCCTGCCGGCTCCACCCTTCCCTCTGACAAGTCTGTACTCTCCTCACAGGGACGGCACCCTCATAAGACAGAAGTCACCTCCAGTTTTCCTTGTTCTCCTTCAGGATGCTCTGGGGGGGGGGGCTGTGGTTTACTTAATCCCATCTTAATCATCTGTCTCCTGCTCCCTTCTCCACCCTTTCTGCTTGGCCATCTACTGCTCCATCTTCCAAGATTCATCTTCTCTCAGCTGCCCCAGTCCGCAGAGGTCAAGCCAACCAGCCCTGATCAACTTCACACAATCGTCATTGCATCTATGAAGATGTATCTGCATACATCTGTATACAAATACTGTATCTTGCTATGGGACACTTTTTCCTACTGTAAGACTGTAGAGCACAGCACACTTTTTGTTGAGTACCCTAAAGACTCCTGATGCTGTTGGGGTGGGGAGAGACCAGCAACACACCTCTCTGGGAGCACCACCCCCAACCAAGGAATACATTCCGATTAAACCAACAAAGAGTGTCTGAAAATCCCCTTTCACGCTTCGATGGAATGCAAGGAAGCACAACTGGGCTCTGAGAGCAGAAGAGACGCTCGCCTTGGGTGTGCACACTGCTGAGACCTGGACACTCACATAAGCACATCACCACCATCTCTAGTTCTGCCAGAAACAAATGGAAAAGTGCACAAACATCAACGTAGGAGAGTTCTGACCCTACTAATAGCTCAGCCTGGCTCGATACACTTTCTAAATGCTCAGGTGTCTTGGTCATCCCACACTGTGAAGCTTCAGAGGATGCCACTGGTTCGGGGGAAGGGGGGGGAGCTTGTTGGTGCAAACTTCTACCATTCCCACCCTCATGAAGAAAGCCATGGAGAAGGGTGCTATGATGAAGTCCAGGCTTAACCATTCTTTACACGAACCCTAAATCTGCCCTGGGGTCCCCATCTGCACTGACAACACTCGTTCAGACCCCTCCCTAGACTGATGGGGTACAGTGCTAAACCATTCATCTGCTCTCAGTCTCCCACAAACACACACCTGAGTCTCACTGCATGGCCCTGGCTGGCCTAGAACTCACTCACTATGTAGACTGGGCTGGCCTCAACTCCCAGAGAGACACTCGCTTGTCATGTACCGGAGAGCAGAGATTGAAAGCAGACTGTATTACGCCCACTCTCTGCAGTCCGTTCCCCACACAACAGCCAGGACAGTGCTTTTTAAAAACTTCTTTATAATTGTCTTGATTAACATACCATGCTTGCAAATGTTTACAAGTGTTTTTCCTGTATATTTGCACTGTGTGATGATCAAATCAGGGTTATCAGTCCATTTTAAACACCATTTATTTGTGGTAAAAACATTTAAATATCCGTTATCCAACTTATCTGAAACACATTATTATTGACTATAGTCACCCTGTCATACCAGAATACCAGATTTTCCTTCTGACTGTGACATTACACCCACTGATACATCCCTTCCTACCCTAGATAATTCTTTAAGCTTTAACACAAAGTCAGACTTCATCCATTGGAAACCCTCTCCTTAGCGTTTCTACCTCATGTAAAACAGAATCCCACATCTTTGTCTTGGCTACTGGGCCTGGCTGCCCCTCCTTATCTATCACCTGGCCACCAGGGTCTCAAGCTTCCTCCCTGGAACACAGCAGGAAGTCCTTCGCTTCTGCTCAGGGGCTAACTCCTTGACTTTTCCTGACCAATGAATATAAACAAGCCATCCTGTCATCTGTTGATACCTTTTCTCTCTGTGTGTGGCCCTGGTTCCTGTCTGACCATGCACATCTGTCTTTCCAGCCAATGCCTGGCTCATCTCCGATGGTGTGGGCAAAACAGCTAGCCATTGTCGAATTACATCTTTTATCTGCTAGCAAAAGCCAGGCTTTCTTTTAATAATATTTGCGCAGTTAGTATTTCTTAAATGGGCAATCCTAATTTTCAGAGCTCGGTTAGAACCAAAAGCACACTGTTTTCTCTCTTAAACGTTGGTACTCTAACAGCTGCACCAAGGAAACGTGGTAAGGCAGAAGAGGAAAGTCATTCTATCAAGATATAAAGGCTGGGAAGTAAAGACATTGCTCGAAGGTAGGTAATCAGAAGTAAAAGATTAATGGAAAAATACTGCCACACAGATGACATAATAAATGCAAGGGTGCTTGGTACATTGAAACTAAACTCATACTCATATATAATTTGAGAATTTCTTCTGTGGTTACATATCAAGATCACTAGTGATATTTATTTAGTAAAGCTTAGATATCCATAGCTGGAAGGGAATTCAAATGTGATTTAGTTTGTTTTGAATGTGGTTTTCAAAATGGAAATGCAATGTGGTCTAGATAGAGATTTGAACCTGTGTGGCTTTGCTTGCAGCTTGTGGGAATTGTTCAGTCTGGAAGATGTGCTTTCTATAGTCTGTAGATTTGCTATTTCTTCTCTGCCCTTACTTTTGTAATTTATGTGTATACGCAACACCTGAGTGCAGTACCCAAAGAGGCCAGAAGAGGGCACTGCATCCACTGGAATAGGAGTCTCAGGCACTTGTGGGCCACTTTATGTGGGTGCTGGGAATGGAGATCCTATGCAAAGGAAGCAAGTACTCTCAACTACTGAGTTCTCTCTCTGTCCCCCCTTTATTTCTTAATGATCATATATAAAAGCTTGTGAAAACATTTTAAATGAAAATTTAGATATTCATATTCACTCTATCTTCAAACGTGGGATAAGAGTTATGTTTGTCCCTCTTAGTCTTCATCCCTCACAGGGGCCCCTTCCCTGCTTATGGCCTTTTTGGTTAAGCTTTTATTCTGAAAAACCTTAAGAACATTCAAAGATACTTTCTATCCACATTTAAACAGTAACTGTTAGTTACATGTTAGCAGACATGTATATACATACTAACTGTGACACTAATTATCTGGTGCACACATTTTCATTTGGCCCAAGGAGTTCAAGAGCCAGGCAGAGCCTAACATGCAGGCGCGACTCTAGCAATCAACTTCCAACCACAGGTACCTTTGGCTCTTCCTTGGGATCAAACTGCCTAGAGTCCCACAGCCAGAGTTGGCTCAGGAGGAAATTACAATAAGAGGCTGTGTACTCAGAGCCTTGATGGCACTGTCATCTGAAGAGTCACAGGTCAGCTCTAGGAACAGGAGCGGGGCAACGCAGCTATTCCCGGAGCTAGGTTTTTCTCTAGGCATCTCATTTTACTCTTCTCCCTACTGCTAGCGCAGCAGACACTGCACTTTCCCAGCCCAGGTAGCTCACCTGCTATACCATAATACTTCTGTGTGCATTATTCCTCACGACTTTGGAGACTGCCAAGTCCAAGATCAGTGTGCCAGCAGACGTCTGGTGAAGCCTGCTTTCTCACAAATGGTTCCTTCTTCTGTGTCATACAGGGCATATGACAGAGGCCTGCTGTCCTGGGACTCTCTGGTAAGGGTGCTGAGAGCATCCATGAGTGCTGCCTCTCAGGACCTAACTGCCTCCCCAGAGACCTGCCTCTTAACAACATTAAACCAGGAGTTCCAATCTCATCATGTTAACTTGGAGAGGTGCTAAGAACGTTCAGAGCACAGCATCAGGGCACTGGTAAACACAGTCCTGGTGGATGACTGGTCCACAGGACACTTGCTGACCTTTAGTGCCAGCTTCTGATCTTCAGTTTCTCACACTGGACATTTTCTCTGGTAAAAACAGTTTAAAAACTACGGGGAATCTGTATCTTGGGGAGCCACTACCAGTAAGCGTGCATTGCCTTCTCATAGACAGCCATTCCCATGGAACACTCTTAACCTTGGAACTAGCCAATCAACACCCTTCACAGAGGATTATTAGTTTAGGAGCATTTAATTGGTTGGGGCAATTTTCCTCACAGTTTAGAACACTGTTATCAGAAACACAATTAAACCGTGACACTAATTTATGATCACAAACTGCTCAACTGAAAACGGTGCATAGCTGAAGAACACTGAGGGGAGGGCAGGGGGCTTAAAGCCGGTCTGCTACACCACACTCCTGCTGGCTGACTGAGGTGATGTCTCAAAAACACTTTGCATTATTGGCCTCTTCTTCTGCTGTCCCATGGGAATGGACATACTACAGACATCACCCACCATGTCCCGATCTTCCCCTCTGCAGACAGGTGAAGATTCAGGGCTTATGTGCAGCAATGAAAGCAACTTAAATCGTAAGGCAGCAGTAGTTCCCAAAGCTTGATGCATGTACAGCAATGCACGTGTGTGTGTGTTTGCACATGTGTACGGGTATGCATCCACACGTGTCTATATGCATTTAGAGGTCAGAGGTCAATGTTAGGTATCTTTCTCAATCACTCTCCCCCTATTTCCTGAGACAGGGTATATCCCTGAATGTGGAGTTCACAGTTCTGACCACACTGGCAGCCAGTGAGTGCCCAGGGACCCACCTGTCTCTATTCTCCAGCACTATCCCTGGTCTGTGTGCGCATGATGGCATTTCATCAGGTCACCTAGCTATCTCACCAGCTCCCTTGACAGTCTTCATGAGGAAGGTCTGCATGTAACATACAGTGCACAGGCTGCATGCATCACTTCCTTGAAGACACCAGCCATTCACAAAAATACCCAACTTAGGTCCAATCCCGCCGAAGACAAAGGGCATCCTGTCATATCGTGACTCTTCCACTTCTGTCGTGGTTAGCGATAATGCAGTTCTGGCACACATGTGAGCCTGAACTCTAAAATAATTATTTCAGGGTCCATAGTAATCTGAGGTAAGGGTGACCATCTGAGAAATTAGCTTCCAATCTTCTAGCCTCTTTTTGTAGCATTTTCCAAACGTTTTCAGCGAATTTCCTGATCTATAATATGATTCTGATATTGTCTGTGTGAGCTTTATAGTGTTTGGGGGGAAACTGTGTGAAATTCCCGAATACTTCAGGCTCCTTTCCTAATGTGAGATTTTCTAGCCGATTTCTTGCCGATTTGCACAGCTCCCCAGCCTCCTCTTGACACCGCTGTACGCACCGTCTCTGAGCCTTCCGCCTGTAATGTTGCCATGCCTCAGCCCCACCAGCTCTTTTGTTTGTTCATCTCTATGCAAAGACTTTAATCACCCTCTGCATGTGTCCCCCCTGCTCCTATGACGAGCCCCCCTCTGCAGTATCGCCACAGGACACTGACACTTTACTCTAAGACAGCAATCTGTCACTCATTTATCAGTGTGTTGAAGGCAGAGAGTAGGTTAACCCGTCTGTATGAGCCGTGATGCCTAGCATGGTCCAAAGCACGCAGAACAGCCAGCAAATACTTTGTAGACTGACAAGACATACCGAGGTTTGAATGAAACACACAACAGGGATCAGACCCCATCTGTTTACCTGAGCAAACATGACTTCGCACAGATCCCCATGGCGCAAAGCTATTTCCAGTCACACTGCACTTTCCTTGGGGAGCAAATCTGCACTGCCAGAAAACCCAATGGAAGCCCTCTGGAGGGTGGAAACATTTAAACTAGACTTATCAGAATAAATAGTTGCAATGGATGATAAGTGTTAATTATAAATACAAAGAGGAAATTCACATCACCCGAAACTACTGTGAATGTTGATGGGAAACTCCTAAGTACCTTCTTTATGCACTGACACAGAATTTTACAGGCATCACAAACAGTACTTACAGTTGGGTATGGTATCATAGGCTTCTAATCCAAGCAGAGACAGAGGATTGCCATGACTATGAGACCAACTGGGTAGATCAATGGGCTGTAGGCTAGCCTGGGCTACACTGTGAGGCTCAGAAACCTCCTGCCAGGCCTGATCACCTGGTCCAAGCTCAGGGCCTACACAGTAGAAGGGAAGAATGGGCTCCCAGAAGCTGTTCTCTGACCCCCACACATGCACTGTGGCACACACTTCAATCAAACAAAAAGCACACAAATAAACAAGTCGATATAACTGGAAACAAAAACTCTTGGTGAGTCCCACAAGCTGTGTGAAGGCGTCTCTTTCCCCTTCTCACTTTAGAACACACGGAAGGATTGGTGCTACTGCACACATCCTGCTGATAAGGAAGACCTTTGGGCATTCAGGTGTGTACCACGTCTGCCTGTCTAGTGAGCCCCTGACAATGCTGCAGGAGCAAAAGGGACACTATTTAAATCCCATATGCACACTGCTGTTCTGTGCTCAGAAAAACTGTTCTGGTTTGGCATTACTCATCAGAACAAGAGAAAGATGTCTATTCCTGCCCAGTTTGAGGGGGTAAAAACCGCTTTGCTTTGCTTTGCTTTATTTTGGTGTGTGTTGTGGGGAGGAGGGGGTGAGGTTAGGGGTTATTTATGACTAAGCAGTAGGCCATTTTTCTGTCTGCTTTTATTGGACTTCTGTAAATTTTTCTTCTTTAAATTGCATGGTCACAAATTCAGCCCAGTTTTCAATCAGCACGTTCTTTGCTTTTAGAATTCATGTTTGTTTGTTTTTTTTTATTTCTCACATTTATCTTATTTGTTTTACAAATAATATTCGTGGGTTGACAGTTGTCCTTTAACTTCCCTCAGAGTGGTTTGTTTAGTTACTCCACACAGAGAGTTTCAGGTTTTTATGCAGCCAAATTTACCCACTTGTTTTATTGAGATCAGATTTCACAGCATTATATGGAAGACATTTTGCAACCTAAGACTGTAAAAACACTCGCTAGTATCTTTATAGCCCGGCTGGCCGGCCAATGAGTCCCAGTGTTCCTCCTCAGCACATGCCAGCACAGCTGGCACTCTGGAAAAAAAGCACTTTTCAAAACTTATTTTCATTCTTAGCTTCATGCATGCATGGAGTGGACTTTGTTCATTTCCATCCTTCATTATCCCCATCTCTCTCCGAAACACTTCTTCCCAGAAGGCTTGCTCCTTATTTTGTGTGTGTGTTTAATTAGGTGTCTGTATGAGCATACCTAGAAGGTTATTACTGGGGCATGGGCAACTTATTAGCAGCTCCACCACTAAAGAAAGTGGCAATAGAATCGCAGGGAGTGGTGGGGGTCTCATAAGCTCCTCTCACTTCTATGGTGAGATGCTGACTGGCCAATCATGCACACACGACTTGACTTGCGGAGTAAACACAGCTATGGTGAGCACATGCATACAAGCCCTGTCTACCCAGTGTCTTTTTGGAAGGCATCTCCCCATCTTCCAACTCCTGCATCCTGTTCACCCTCTCTTCTGTGATTTTTCTCTGAGCCTTGGAGGGATGATACATATATTGCTTTTTATGTGGGTCGTAAGAATGGAACCTTCTGCATGCTTGTATGGTAAATGCCTTATGGACTGGGATGGTTTCTATAGTTCCTGGTCTCTTATCTTACATTTAAATTGTTAAGAGTCATCTGAAGGGCCAGTGAGATGACTCAGAGGGCAATGGCACCTGCAGCCAAGCCTGACAACCTGAGTTCTACTGCTGGGACCCATATGGTGGCACCGTGGAAGGAGAGAACCAACTCCGGCAAGTTATCTTCTGGCTTCCACAAATACACCATAGCATGTGTGCACCCATACACACACACACACACACACACACACACACACACACACACACACACCACACACCACACACCAAGCAAATAAAACTGTAACAGAGTTATCTGGAAATTCCTAATATAAAAGTGAGGAATTCAAGGAATAATATCTTTTGAAAATAAAATGTGAACTGAAATAATACCTATTTTGTACATCGTTTTAAATTTTCCTTTAGTTCTGAATGCAGTTCTCTAGTGACAGCCACAGGCGGCATCAGTGTCTGCTTCCTCCTGGTCTCTCTATGGTGCTTCACTAAGAAAGATCCTTTCAGAAACATCCTTGGTCCACATGCACATGAAGAGCTGGAAAGTTACAGATTATGAAACACACGTTTCATTTATGTCTGGTAATATGGACTGAAATCCTCTGAAGGCTCATGTGTTGAAAGCTCGGCTAAGAGGTGGGGCCTGTGGAAGGTGGTTGGGCCGTGATCTATGGACTCATAATTTTTTTATTCATAATTCAATGAAACTACTGAGAGGTGGTGGCAACTATGGGGCAGGGCATAGTCTGAGGAAGTAGGCTATTGGTCCTTCCTCATTTTCTCTTTGCTTCTTTGTTCTCATGAACGAGCAGCCTTCTCTGCCACACGCTTCCACTGCCATGACCGGTATCTGCAGCCAGCCAGCACCGCTTGAAACTGTGAGCCACAGTAAGTCCCTAGACCCTCCGCTCCCTCGTGTGCTGTCACAGCAATAAAAAGTCAATTCAATAAGTAAAGCACACACTTATCAAGCTGTATAGTGGGAGATTTTTTAAACCACACTTTCACAGACCTGTGTCATCTATCATCTTTATCATTTCTAAGTCACATCCTTTGTCTCATTTCATACACACACACACACACACACACACCACACACACATACACCACACACACCACACACATACACACACTACACATACCCACACACCATACATACACACACACCACACACACCACACACACACACCATACCTACACACACACCACACACACACCACACACATACACCATATACACACCACACACACACCACACACACCACACACACACACACACCACACACACCACACACACACACACACACACACACCATACACACACAGACAGAAGTCAAGACAGAAAGGGAGCAAACCATTATAACACAAATACTTAGAAATCTCAAATAAAAGATGAGGATCAACCGGCTATTGGAACAGTTGCTCAAATTGGATCAATCTGACATCTGTAAGAAAATGATAAGGATTCTCCCAAGTTTAATCGCAGAGGACCGACCGACAACTTTCAGAAGTTACAGCTGCACACAGAAGAGGCTGCCAACAGGATGATGGGGACTAGCAGTTGGCACCTACTCAGTGCTTATCGTGTGTCACCATGCAACAACGCGTCTAAGGCCCACAACTCCATGACACCCCACACACTGCACAGAGGAGGACCTAAGTCGCTAGCCTGACAAGTCTGTGTGTCTGCGAGGAGCCAGTTTACCAGATTCCACAGCTCTGTGGACGACGTGACGGTGTTTCAGGTCCACCGAAAATACCCTAATTACCACAACAGACTCTCTAGACATCCTCGTTTAACAGCCAAGGCTGAGGTAAAGCAGGCAGTTAGCAATTACTTTCCCCAAAGCTCCAAAGGCTGGTTTAGATCTAATGCTTCCCAACAGATAAGCTTATTCATGAAGAGGGAATCTCCTCAGTCCAGCTACCCTCCTCATTATACAAACAAAGCCACGTCTTTAGTCAAGTGACCAAGGAGGGCTCTTAGCTTCAAGCTCCTCTCTTACCACAGAGGCGACAGTGGTAACAGCTGCATGAACAAGCCTCATCAACTGTATGCCAGAGTCCAACACTGTGTGTGATGCCTTGCGATCATTCAGTGGCAAAAGCGGCAGCCACACTCGAGCCCTAGGTGCTGGATTCTACACAGGAACTCCAAAAATTCCATGAAGCCAACCTGCCAGGCAGGCGATGCTAGGTGGAGATTGTCTAGAGACAGGCAGATGCCTGTTACACCAGCCAGGATTCCAGGAAGAAGCCAGTTTCAAATCCTTTGATGTCATTTGGGAAGGAAACACTGAGAATTGTCAAGGGTGAGGAGACGCTTCCCCTTCCACTCCTGCTGATGAGTCACTGTCTTAGACTCCCCCAGCTCCAAGCAAGCCTTGGCTGCAGCTCCAGCGCGACACACAGAACACTGGAAGCTGCCAGAAGCACCAGCAGCTTCTCTTCTGCCTTGCACAGGGCCGAGCTCACTTCACTGCAGCCAGAGGGATCCAAGCAGCTGCAAAAACTTGACAAGACTCCTTGTCAAGGGAGGGGCAACTGAGTACCTAAAGGAAACTGCGGGGGACCCCCACCGGGGGACCCCCCCCCCCAGGGCTCTGCTAGTAACCCTGTGATAATGGGAACTGAGGGCCAGAGTTCCAGATTAGAAAATCAATGGCTGTGTGACTCTGGATAAATAAGGCCTTGGTTTCCTCATTTTAAAAATGATCATGGAATCCACAGAGAGGACAGGTTGTCTGTCTGTCTGTCTGTCTGTCTGTGTGTGTGTGCGTGCGTGCGTGCGTGCGTGCGTGTGTGTGTGATCTGGACAGTAGATCACATTAGAGGCCCTGTTTTCTTGCAGGCATTTTTTGAAGATGAAGTAAGATTCTACAGGTGTCATGTGCCTAGTATGGTGCCCAGCACACTGGAGAAATTCAACTGTCATTAGCTACCTGGTATGGCACAAGCAGTTTAATAAAAAAAAAACAAAAAACAAAACAAAAAAAAAACTGAATTAATTAAATATTGTCAAGTCTCCAGAAACAGCTTCCCTCAGGCAGAAGAGTGTTACCTCTCAAAGGCTTTAGCACCCAAGCAGACTGCAATTTTTTACAAAAAAGCATGTTTTTATATATTGGCCACCTGTGTTTCTTTTTACTATTATAATGTATAGTAATATATGAAAGAGTGAGTTTCATGGTAGTTTTATACATGTGTATAAAGTATTTTGATTTTAATGAACCCTTCACACCCACACTTATACCACCCCCAGCTCCCAATACTCCCTCTTCCTTTGTTAGTGTCTTTTTAAAAAAGATAATCCACACATAGAAAACAAGTGATATATTTGAAAAACAACTGTTTATTTCATATGCCCACTTTTTGACTAGATTATCAGATCCTTTGGTGTTTAGCTTTCTGAGTTCTTAGCTTCCACAACCATAACCTAGCTCTATCCAAGTCCCCCTAGACACCTCCAGCTTTAACATTCTGGCTGTGTGGTTGTTGGGTTTTTGGATACAGGCTCTCACTAGGTAGTTCTGGCAGGTCCTGGAACTCACTCTGTACACCAGGCTGGCCTCAAACTAGAGAGATTTGTCTTCCTCTGTTTCCCGAGTGCTGGGATTAAAGTGTGCCACCACTCTTGGCCTGGACTCTTGGTATTTCTAGTGGCTGCACGAGAAGTAAGCAGGTGCACATAATTTTAATAATGCAATCTACTTAATCTGGAAGACCCAAATCATCATTTTAACATGTGAGCAATAGTAGAATTTTTAATGAGCTATTTCATATTATTTTCCACAGTAATTCTTCATTTTGTACAAAATGTACAAGCATCTCAGGCCTAGCGACATCACCCACATACCAGAGCCACGTGCGGCCAATGGCTACTGTACCACACAAATACACATTCTCCTCTCTGTAATTACTGTAGGAGTAAAGTGTCCTTAATGAAGCTTCATTTTGTACAATCAACATTATGAAGGATACACAATGAATTATCACTTTGTAAATCAATCAACGTTATGAGGGATACACAATGAATTATTACTTTGCCTCCCACTGATCTGCATTTCTAGATACATCAGGAAGAATTTTATCATTTAATCTTCACCACTGCCCTGAGAAATTGGTCCCTACAGAGTTTTAGACAGGTCATAGACAGGTGTAAGAGTATCTCCCTCCCTCCTTCCCTCCCTCCATTCCCCTCCTCCACGCGCGCGCGCACACACACACACACACACACACACACACACACACACACACACACGCTTCATGTTGTTACTTTATGTACCACCAAGAATGAGAGTATATTTAAGTCCACATAAAGGACAACTGCCAGGTTCCTGACTTGCTTGCCAGCTTTTGATCTTACAATGGCATCCAAAAAGTTTTACTACAATAATCTACCCGCCTCTGTTTAAAAGGCTGGTATAAACATCAGGTGCTCCTTAAACCAGACTTAGCAGCACTTAGAGTCAGTTTCGTTACAAAAGGGGGCTGGTACGGTCAGTGTTCAACTAGGCTCTCTGGAAACTTGGGTCCTCTGAAGAGTGTGCACTTTCTGCCCACAGCTTGCTAACCAACTGACAAGAGAGATTAGACTTATCAACAAATATCCGACTTACTTTAAACACCAAAACCAAAGAGACGCCTTCCTGAGACCTTAGAAACGGCTCAGGCAGCAGTTTACCTTTGGAAAACAAAAAGATTTGAGGAGAAGGTAGGAGAAAAATCACTTGGCAGCCTCACCTTCCTCACGTGGACGAGACGCACATTAGAAAAGCTAGATAATCATGTGTAAAGAGAGGTCTGCAGCAGAGGCTTGAGGACTTCTTGCACAGTAGAGCTCAAGGAAGATCCTCGCTAAGTGAAGCTGTGTGACTGGGCGTGGGGAGGACAGCAGCCAGGTCCCACCAAACGGTGAGAAATAACGCATCAGTACCATGAGGTGGGACAGAGTTTGAGGCTGTGTTCTGTACAATAACAGAACCTTGAAACTGCAGGAGAGCTGGATGGTGGTGGCGCACACCTTTAATCATAGCACTCGGGAGGCAGGTGCTCTCTGTGAGTTCAAGGCCAGCCTGGTCTATAGAGCAAGTTCCAGGACAGGTTCCAAAGCTACTGAGAAATCTTGTCTCCAAACCAGGAACCTTGTACTATCTGTGAGAATATTGGGATGGGGGCTTTGACCTGCAACTGAATTTAAGTAGAGAAACAAGGATGTATCTTGTCAAATTTAAACTACAGCATTCAGTAACAGCCCTTTCTTCAATACTGAATTTCTGGAATTCTACTGTCAGACTCTGGTAGGGTTTAAAAAAAAAGAAGAATCTTTCATGACTAGTGATTTGTCCACCGTTATATTCTTGCTTTAATTAACATTGTACCACAAACTTGCAAACGTTTATGTTAAAAAAAAACTAACAAAATAGTAAATACTGGGGGAAATAAAATTTCAATGAGTATTAGGGTAATTAAAAAACAACAAAGAAACAAACAAAGGCCACCTCAGCAGAGTCTTTAACCACACTTCCTATATTTGAACCACAAGGACGCATAGAGCCATAGAGGACTAGGCAGACCTGGGACAGTCTCATTACCCAAATTCTAGCTGCTCATTGCATGCATATCCTTGCATGCTTGCAGTGTGGTCAGGCACGTCCTTCTGCCCGTCTTTACTTTGGGCCTGTCACCTGCTTTGGCTCGTGAAATGTGGCACACATGCCTATCTATCCTTAGGACCCAGTTATGTGTGGTTCATACTCTTGTTCTTAGAAGGGGTGGTTCGCCTTCAGTGGCTCAAGGTGTGCAGGACCAGGAAGATGAGAGGTGAGTAAAGCAGCATCCCAGCTGACCCAGCAAGCAAAGCCACACTTTGCTGTTGCACAACCCTGAGGCTGAGAGTCTACCCAGCAACAGCTGGCGAGCAAATGCTAACTTCTGAAAAACACAGTCTTCATGCATGTGCAAGCTGCAACTCAACAAGGAAAAAGATGGCTAGGCAGCACAGAATATAAATACTGTACACTGACATCACAAAATTTTGTCCTTGAGCCGGGTGGTGATGGCGCACACCTTTAAACCCAGCCTCGGGAGGCAGAGGCAGGCGGATCTCTGTGAGTTTGAGGCCAGCCTGGTCTAGAAGAGCTAGTTCCAGGACAGGAACCAAAAAGCTACGGAGAAACCCTGTCTCGAAAATCAAAACAAAAAAAAGAAAAAAAAGAAATGAAACAAAAACAAAATTTTGTCCTTGCAGTCTAAGATTTTCTTTCCAAAGATTGTTATTTGATATTATTTTTTCTATAATTTAACCTTGACTTGGATTTCTTCACCTGCATTTTATTCTCCATTCAAACTGGAGTCTTCAAAATTCTGAGTATGTTTGCCACTACCTCCAGCCTTTTCTCATCTAGTTCTCTCCTGAACTCTTACCCGGCAAGTTTAGATTCTTCCAGGCCAGGTTCGCATGCCACTTCTGCAAAGAATTCATCCTGATTCTGCCTCTAAAGTTAAGACAATCCATGCCTGAGTCTTACCATGACAGGTCTCTTCTGATATTTGACTTATTCTGCCTCACAACACTTCCCTATCCTTTCACAAAGTAGAAGACAGCAAGATCTGTGGGATATTTACCTCTGTAATCTCCGTGATGCTTAGCAAAAGGCCTTAAACAGCAGACAGCGATGGGAAGCAGCCATACACTAGGGAAAGGCAAGGGATGAAGAGGTGACCCAGGGCCCCAGGAGGCAGATGCTGATGCTGAATAGCCAGGCGGCTTTGAAGCAGTCAGCTTTTTGTGATTCAGCCTCTACATATGCAAATTGAGACAGCACATATTTCACAGGATTGTTGTGAAAATTCAACACGAAAATGAACGCAAATGCCTCCTGGTGTTGACATATGGTGGCAGCTCCATCTGAGGTAGCTCCCTTACAAAACTGATCATGACAGACCATCACACAGAGGCTAGTTTAAACAAATCCTGATGGTGGATCATTTTCTCTTAGCAGTTAAGGGTCACAATAATGACTCCAGTTACAATTAGCTGCTTTCCCAGTATCTGCAGTTCCAGTGAGCTGGTGTCTGGCTTTGTTAAGATGCTCAAATATCCATTGCTCCCTTACATTTCTAAATCCTCCAGATAGTCACCACAAGAGGCAAATGTCACAGGAACAGAACTTCTCATTCATGAGAATACATTCTAATAGAACAGTATAAATTCCAGCTCCAGAACAATCATTACAATGGCTCAAATTTCAGGGCTGGGAGACGGCTCAGTCAGTTTAGAGCTTGCTTTATATGACAAAGACCTGAGTCTGTTCCCCAGAACTCATACAAAGAGGCCAGTGTAATCTCAACACTGGAGAGATGGAGATGAGCCAGGTCCCTAGGTCTTGTCCAGTCAAAGAGATCCTGTCTCAAAAAAAACAAGGTAGACTATGTTTGAGGATAAATAATCCAAGGTTGTCCTCTGAATTATACACATGTACTCATCTGCATGCTTGTATGTGTGTGTGTGTGCGTGCATGCATACACACACACACACACACACACACACACACACACACGCACAACTGTTGTCCAAGTGACAGCATCATTTGAGAATGACTGGGGGATGAGACATTTCTCAGTGAGAGTCCTTTTCCAGCAAGAGATTTTATAAATAAAAGAACTGTTTTTTATTTATATTTTCAGTCAGTAGATATTACTATTGAAGTCATTTAGCAAAAGCTGTTAAAGATGCCCTGTACTAGCTTGAATTGTATACAAGTATTCACATTCCATCAGAGCAGAAATTGATTTTTCAAAAGACAAACCCAAGGTCAAGAAGCTCAAAATCCAGTAAGTGACCTAGGCTTGGTGCATATGGACGAGAAAGAGTCTGTGGGTCCAGAGTCCACAGGCTACTGAAGCAGTGGCAAACACCACCCTACTCCACTGGTCCCCCCCAAGTAATGAAGACCCAGACTCCCAGAGCTTCTGGAAGCTGAGTTTCTATGTGGAGCATATTCACTTTTAAAGGCTGCTTTTTTGGGGGGAGGAGGAGAAGAGAAGAGGCCACGAAACTGTGATTTGTGTGAGTTTTGTACTAGGAACACAATAACTACTCTTCGTTCTATGTTTTAATATGGACTCACGCTACTAACCCTACAACACCCACATTCTCCTTTACAGCCTCCACTCACTCCACTCCCAGCTTGTATTTTCAGTTGTCACCCACCAGAACACACACGACACTGCCTGATGGAAACTGACTAAACCTCTTCGGTTCTTTAGGTTGAATGTGAACTCTTGTATAAACACCTCTGTGATCCTCCCTCCGTACACATGATATAAACCGACAATAGGAAAAAAAGGTCTGTGTTGATTTCACTCAAGTCTCGCCACCACTCTGACCCGGCGGAAGACAAGAATCAGTCAGGTTACTCACTGCCACCAAAGTGACTGGGACTGCCAGGCCAAGAGCAAAGTGTGCGAGCACTCACCGGCAAACACATCCCCGTTCTGGTAGTTCTTCCCTTTCTGAGCCTCCTCTTCATTTTGAACAGTAGCAACATGCTTGGCAGAGGCACAGCCCATAGTCTCATTCGGTCAGCTTCAGCCGGGCTGAACTGCAAATCATCTCTACAGACACGGGGACATTTTTCTTCTTCTCTCTTTAAACACAAAGGAAATCCACTTCGTCGTTGCGTTGGTCACAGTGTGTGCACCTGCAAGCAGAGAAAGCTGGATGAGAAGGGGAGACTCCATGCCTGGGATTGCTCCATGCTGAGTGGGGGATTGCACAGCCCAATTCCACACTCGTTATAGTGTGGCCATCCCCTCTCAATCCCTGCTCAGAAACAACCTAGGAAGGCCTGAAACACACAATGCATGTTGGGAAGGAGCATTTTTAAAGAGATGTAGAATGTCTATATTTTTCAAGGAAATGAGAACCACCAACTGGGCACCCACGGGCTTATAGACTTGCTGATGTTCTGAAACTTCAAAATGTCTAGAATAAATAAAACACTAGGAAGAGCCACAGTGCAACTCTCTGCCATCCCTCCCTGCAGGCCAGGGCTCAAAAGTTTTCTTGGTTTCAGGAGACCATTTTCCTCCTCAGACTGAAACATAAACTAGGTTATTCATCTAGACTAGGCTACACATCTGGAATAGGCTATGCATCATCTGGAGTAGGCTACAGGTCTGGAGTAAGTTCTGCATCCAGAGTAGGCTCTGCATCTGGAGTAGGCTATGCATCCGGAGTAGGCTACGCATCTGGAGTAGACTCTGCATCTGGAGTAGGCTACGCATCCGGAGTAAGCTACGCATCTGGAGTAGGATACACATCCGCACTAGGCTACACATCTGGCTACACATCTGGACTAGGCTACGCTTCCGGACTAGGCTACGCATCCTGACTAGACTACGCATCTGGAGTAGGCTACGCATCCGGAGTAGGCTATGCATTTGGAGTCTACTAGAGTCGAGAATTAGGCTTCCCTGTGTTCGCTTTTGGCTTAGCTCTCACTGTTTTAAGGACTGAGGAGAAAATGTAAGGAGAGAGAAAAAAACACCACTCAGTTAGTTGTCTAATTCCAGGCTTGGCTCTGTGTGCCAACTGGTCTCTCGTAAAGGCATAAGGACTGTTAATGAATAGGTCACTCAGAGCTAATCCCCGTTCTATGAGAGTGAGATGCCCTTCCCTGCAACACTGACAGGAGCTGCCCCGGATTCTCAGGGTTTGCTGTGCCCAGTGTGCTCTGATATTTTCATTTTGTTTTGTTCTTTCTGCATTTCCATCAGTCTTACCCAGCTCTTCCAGTGCTGTAAACGAGGGGCTACAATCTCGAAGCTGTCTGCTGAAATCCCCCCTTCCACATCCCTTACCAACATAACCCTGACCTCTCGAGCCCTTGGCAGCACCAACACAGCACCGTTCTTTCAACTCCCACCAACACCCACATCCCACCATTTCTGCTACGAACAATTGAGCCTGTCAAGTCTCCCAGATGGTGTTACCAAAGCACAGTGCAAGCCTCACTTTTCAGCAAAACTGCTGGACCCTAGGCCCTTCTTAGAATGCAAAGGACATCAATAGAAATCACATCATTTAAGCCATAAAACCTCAGCAAAGAGCATTTTCCCAACATCCTGATTAATTTAATAAATGAAATTAAATGTAAATATAATGATCATGCAAATAATGACTGCAATAAATACTACAGTGATAATATATACATATATATGACAATAAATACTATCACATATGTTATCTATATATAATCCCTCAGATAAGTCTCTTATTATGGACCATGATAAGGCTGCTTACAGAAATATTACAAATCAAGACACTCTGATTCTTAGAGAGTTGATGCTCACACCTCCTTCACACACCATTTTCATCTAAGGCTATATGAGATCTAGGTCTATGGGTGTACGTACTAATACACATGCACAGGAGCTATTTTATGACTTAGCAGTTCTGCCTTTGAAACAACTATACGCCTCAGGATCCTGACAGTGACGTGCTTCTGACAATGAAAAAGGATATACACACACAGTAAGGGATGTGGTAGAACGCAGAATCCAAAAGCGGTCAAATTCTGACTGGGTGGGGGCAGCGACTAGACAGAGGAAGTGAGATTTCTGTGCCGTCATAAGGCGCGGTAGAAACTGACCAGTCTGAGAACACAGCGACGGAATACAGATGTGGGGAGCAGATGAACAGGAACTGAGCTAGGGAAAGACAGAGCAGGCCTGTGCACTTGCTCCAGAGGGGTCAAGGCAGGAAGAGGTTGCAGGGCTGATGCTTTGTGAAGAGCCTCAAGAAGGTGGGGCTGGCCAACTCCATCCAGCTTAACACAGCTGGGATCGTCATCGCGGGAGGGCTTCTTGTGAGTCTGTTAGACTAGTAACATGGCTACCCACTCTGCCTACCTCGTCCAGTTTCTGAAGAATCAGCACTGAAACAAGAGATGGGACTGGTCTCTACAGGTAGGAGAGAGCAGGTGAGAAACCCTTCCTGGCCCATGGCAGCTAGAACTCTAGCTGCCCACGCTGCAAGGTTTCCGGTTTCTGTCAGCCCTTTCTCAGGCCGCATCTCCTCCATCCTCAGCTCGGCGGCAAAGGGGAAGGTCACAGGTGGGGAGGGAAGCCCCTTCCTTTCCAAATAGGAAGTCTACAAGCAGACCGCCTCACACAGGCACAGGGAGACAACACTCAGACAGGAACCCGTCCTTGCCTCTTGTCACCTCTTCAGAACCGACGGAGCGAAAACAGGAGAAAGAAATGGAAAGGAATTAGGCCAATCACCCAGGAGTCCTGAGAACTGAGAGACAATGCCCTACCCTTCTCCATTCACCTCAGTTTGTTTTGTTTTCCAGTCTAAGTTCACATTTGAAATTTCATGCTTCTTGTGAAGAGACTGAAGCCACACGCCTGCCCACGTGGGTGAAAGGAAAACAGAACTAACCCTGCATATGCTATGTTTGTCCTTAGATACATATCCGTGACAATTATTTTACAAATTAGACATTTAAGAGAGTGTTGGTGACTAGCAACAAAACAGAACCATTGTGCGGCACTAAAACACATGTGAACGTATTATTCTCCTGGGAATGAGTCAGGAACATTAGAACCTTCAATGATTTCAAGTCACTGAAACTATGGAAGCTGTAACCACAGGTGAAGAGAGATTCATATCAGAATCTGACAGGAACAAAGCTTCTGACCCAGAGAAGCATTTCATGACGCTCCTCATTCGTAAAAGCTGGGCTTCAATTAAAATTTTACTTGGGTGTAAAAAGTTAGTGATATGGAAAAGAACATGTTGCTTCAGGCTAACAAAGATGAGACAATTTAAGACAATGTAAGATGCTTCTTAAAAGGATGTCTCTGTTATTCAATACTGGAGTGAGGGTCAGGTTAATAGGTACGAGCACGATCTGTATCCAATTCACACGATTCCATAGGAAGTTTCAGTTTAGTTACTTATATATTTAGTATACATTGTATCATGTAATATCACAGGGAGGGGGGAGAGAGAAAAAGGGAAAGGGGAAGGGGAGGGGGAAGAAGTGAGGGAGAAAGGGCGAGAAACCATGAACTCCTGGGCTTAAGAGATCTTCATTTCAGCCTCTCATGTGGCTGGGACTATGGGCATGCACCGCCACATCCAGCTCATCATGTTTTCATAAACAGTCACTCATAAGCATTCCCTCGCCAGCATCAGTGTAGAGTTTATTTTTTAAATATATTATATAGCTTGTAGCATTAATTTGATTTTAAAAGTGACACTTTCAAGGTTTACAGCTATTTTATTAAGATCACTCCGTTGGTGGTGATGGAATCATTTGAGGGGCAGATCTCCAATTCCTCAAGTTAATCATGCCCAGATCACGGAGGAAAAGTTCAGACTATGTCATAAGCACTTGTCCAATCATTCAATCATTTAATTAGCGGCTGTTAATCGAAAACTCCTTAGTAATACACCATGATTGGTAGGCTCCAAGCACACAGTTGTAAGCAAGATGAGATACGATTTTCCCCTCTGCCCCCATAGGATACAAATGATCACTGAAACCGGTAATTAGACCAGTTTTGCAGCATTGTGATCCAGCTACTGCAGATTAAGTTCAGAGCCAACAGGGAGTTTACCGCAAGGGCACCTGGCTCCACTTTGAGCAAGTGAGTCTAGAGAGGTGCTGGGGTTGAGACCAGACCACAACTAAGGAGCCATCATTAAATCACCTTTGAACTGCATAATCTTTCATCCTAGCGTGTCATGTCAAGGTCTCATCTCCACTTACAATTCTCTCACTCAACTTGCATTCAACTTAAGACTTCCTTCTGCACAAACTTGCAGAAATGTCTCCCCGGAAGACTGCCAGAATCACCTGCTCGCGAAAACTCCCCTTCGGTTTGTCCCCTTCCCAGAAACACTGGCTTCCTTTCAGCTTCCTTGTCTCCTTTAGCTCGCTGGGGTTCTTCCCCAACCCCCGCCTGGCCTACTCATTTACGCCTCTGAGGCAAGGCTCAGGGTGCACATACGCCTGCAGAGCCCACATTCCCACCTCTCGTTATTAACAGCACGCTACTGCTTGAAGTTGCACATCACAGGGTGGGAGCTGAACTGAAGCATCTCTTTGAAGTCTGATGGACACTTCTAACACTGACTCACAGGCTGGTTTGTTTTCAAGCTAAATAATCTATGAGATAGGCCCATCAGACAGCTCAGAAAACAGCCAAAATAACTGCTTATGGCTTTGTGTTTAATTCTCCTCAGATGACTGGAGCCGACATAACATGCGCAATGTCCTCACAACGTGAAAACCACAATACCACGGACTAACCTAATCCAATGTCATCTTTAGAGACCATTTCCCCATTTTTTTTACAAAATGCACCAGCAAATCTATAGACCTAATTCAATTTTTTATGAAGGACTTTAAAGATGTGTGACCGTATGTGTGCATCCCTTCCCTGTCTTTCCACGCTTCTTGCAACATCCTAAGCATGATTATTACTCCACACTAACTCATGGTATAGCGTGGTAAGTTCTGACCATATGCACCCCTACCACATACTGCATAATTCAGCCCTATTAAAAAGGAAAGGCGGGGTTTCACTTTAAAAATTACTTCCATAAAACTCAAAAATGAAGCAAGAAAAATTCTATTTTTGAGGAAAATCAAAGAGATAAATGAATCCTTTGTTTAAACAAAAAAGATTTTGGATTATGCAATGTTATAGGTAACCTTATCTCCCACTAGTTAACCAGGGACCTTTTCATTTTGGATAAAAATATTAAAGACAATTTTCTTGTGAAGAAAGACACATCTGGAAAAAAATAAATAAATAAATGGTAAAACCCATAAAGAAAGCCTAGGCCAGAAAGAACATGGATGTAAAGGCCCACACGAGGCCTGCAGGACTGGAAAGAAACCAAACTCTGATTGCAATGGGCACACAGAGGGCTATGAAGTCAGCAATTAAGAAAAGGATGTAGTTGCATTATTAATAGACCAGGGTGAAGTGGTCCCTTTTGTATTTTTGATTAAAAAGGAAAAGCAAGACAAGATAGCATCTAGAAGCTCCTCTCACTGAAGAGTCAGCATCCAAGCGCCTTAAAAAATACACACACAGACATACACACACACACTATATATATATATATATATATATATATATATATATATATATATATACACACACATACACATACATACATACATACATACATACACAACTAATCAGTCTGTCTGCACATCTGCTGTGTCTCCCAGTAATGAGTGCTAACACAAAAGCCCACTTGGGGGGAGACGAAAGGAAACTTAAAAGTGATTTCTAATCTTGAAGCTTTGCTATCCCTGAGCTACTGTTAACACCTTTTCACATCATTGTGATTGCTAAAAATACATAAAGATGTCACGTTTGACATGAAGGTATCTGGAAGTCAAATCTTCTGTTAGCATCAAAGAACATTCTCACCTCTCCCCTCACACTCATGTGGCATCACAGTGATTGGCAATATGCTATTAACTCCCAAGACACGTGGATTCTGACTTCTGTTTTTGCTGTGGAACAATGGTCTATACCCTGCCATTTAATAACATGCTGATTGGCCAGTAGCCAGGCAGAAAGTATAGGTGGGCAACCAGGCAGGAAGCAGAGGTGGGGCGATGAGAAAAGGAGAATTCTGGGAAGAGGAAATGGTCAGTCTGCAGTCGTCATCCAAACACAGAGGAAGCAAGATGAGAATGCCTTGCTGATGTGGCTAACACAGATAAGAACTGTGGGCTAATTAAGATGTAAGAAAAAGTTAATAAGAAGCCTGAGCTAATAGGCCAAGCAGTGATTTAATTAATACAGTTTCTGTGTGATTATTTCGGGGCTAAGTGGCTGGGAACCAATAAGTGGCCTCCTTCCTACAAACAAACAATCAATCAAAAAACCACTTTCTTCATTAGCAGATGCTTGTAAGCTTGGATTTCTCAGAATTGTACAGGGTAGTAAAATTACTTCTGATAAGGGCTGGCTTATGTCCAGGTTATGGCTTCTATGTGCAAAAACTGAAAAACAGAACAAACCTCAGCTCCTTTCACCTTTCTCTATTCTGGCTTTCATAAACAAAATTAATTCTTAGAACGCTTCTTGTAGGGAACTGGTTAGAAAAAGCTGTGTAACGACCGTCCTTCGAGCTCAGGACTTTGTGCCACTAGCGTGTGCCTCCTAACTCTATTGCTGTGTTACCTGTATAGATAAATTGAAGTCTGTGAGCAGGAGACATGACTTCTGGGAAGGCAGCCAGCCAAAGAGCTCTTGATTAAAACCACACACCTACAGTAGCGTGAACTCTCAAAGTTAGTCCTGCAGAAGTCCCAAATTCTGTTCCTAGTTTCCGTATTGGGTGGCCTACAAATGCCTATAACTCTGGCTCCAGAAGATCCAACTCCCTCTGCCCTCTACAGCCCTCCCCCACCTACACATGTGGCACACACACAAACTCTATCTTCTCCCCGCTCTCCTTCACTCATACATACACAAAAATAAAATGAATCTTAAAACAATTAAATCAAACAAGCAGGAACCAGAAACAAACGAGTCTTCATACCTTGGAAACAACAAAGGACTACATGGATTTTATTTGAAAACTTAATTTGGTATTGATATTTCAGAATGGATATATTTAAGATGGCCAGAATTAGTAACACTTTTAAATAAAGTAGGGACACTGAAAAGACACTGAAAAGATCCTAAAATCTTGAGTTGCAGTTTCTCTATAAATATAAAAACATATGTAAAATATAAATAAAAATATAAACACACCTCTTACCTCTTCTCTCCTGAAATAACTTCCCCTCTTCCTTCTAGTGTCTGAACCAAAATACATGGAATGCTCCCACAAGAAGCTGGTGCCCCCTCTGACCTAAGAGCTTGTTCTGAGATCTCAGCCTTACATCCAACTATGTGTGGAGTCTGGGAGGGCTAGTGGCTCACGAAACCCAGACTGCAGGGCAGATGGCTGCTCACTGAGACACACACTTCTACAGGAAAGCCTCGGCTACCTCAAACCCTACCTTCTGGAACCTTTATGCTTTCTCTTATTGTTTAAGATCTGGAGGGGCCCTGAAAGCTTGGAGAATTTAACAGGTAAAACCTCGTGGATGGGAAGACGTTTCTGTCACAGAGACACCATCCTAATGAGCTAGGAAATTACACCCAGGGCCTTGTGGGAAAGGACGTGTAGGCAACTTCCTCACTTCACCACGTCTTGGGTCTCATCTGTATGATGAGATCAGGCCTTGTGAATGGAGACAAAAAGATGACCTATGGCAAGCACCTAAGAGAATACCTGCCTGGCATGAAGAAACCAACCAAGTAAGTACCTATTGTCACAGTCCTCAATATTAATGGGACATTGGTGAAGAAAACTGGAAAGAATAAACAGAGGGTCAGTAAACTGTGGCAGGTTATTGGTTCTAGTAAACAAAGGTTAGCAGGCTGACCCAACATGAAGAGTTAAGTGGGAGAGCACCCTCTCTGCAGGAGAAGCGCGTGATCCAGTGCCAGGTGTCTCAATTAGGGTTTCTATTACTGAGATGAAACACCATGACCAAAAAGCTCACTGTGGAGGAAGGGGTTCATTTGGCTTATGCTTCCAAATCATAGTTAATCACTGGAGGAAGTCAGAACAGGAACTCAAGCAGGACTGAAAGCTGGAGGCAGGAGCTGATGCTGAGGCCACGGAGGGGTGCTGCTTAGTGGCTTGCTTCCCCTGGCTTGCTCAGTCTGCTTTCTTATAAAAGCCAGGACCATAAGCCCACGGATGGCAACACCCGCCATGGGCTAGGCTCTTCCATTGATCACTAATTGAGAAATGGATCTCATGGAGGCATTTCCTCAATTGAGGCTCCTTCCTCTCTGATGACTCTAGCTGTGTCAAGTTGACACACACAATCAGCCATTACACCAACTGTTTCTGTTGTGCTGGGTTGGGGGTCGCCAGTCTGTGTGTAGCATGTCCCAAGCTCTACAGGCAAAGGCTGTGTGCAAACACACCACAGGTCAGAAAGCGACACTTGGTCTCAGCTCCAGTGAGCATGAAACTTGTTCTTACCAACTTATGCATCTGTCTCTTTCACCAAGGGATTCCCAGGATTACAGCCTGTCTGAGGAATTTCTCTCTGTATTCTGTGCGCCACACTGGCAGGCCAACAGTGGGTAAATCAATGGCCAATGAACAAAATAGCTTAGAAATTTCTTTTCTCAGAGATATGGCTCATAATCATTTTAAGGAAGGAAATCTGCCTTCAACCCTATCTTCTTTGCTTTAATGGACAGTGACATCTTCACCATAACACCAATGATCAAAGTTCAAAATGTTCATCTGGGTCATCACAGAGAACTGAAAATGTTCAGTATATTCCTCCCCTCAAAGACAGAAGAGGACTAGTGAAGAATTTTCAAAGCTTTTGGCACTAGCATGCTGGCCCTAATCTGTCCTGAGAAATGTGCTCTTATTCTGACAATTTTTGTTTTTTTGACAACATGTTTTATTGTCCACCTTCCTCTAGGGTCCAGATTCAAAATAAGATATCCAGCCTCCCACATGTATCACCCATTGTTAATAAGAATCAATACATGAGCTGAAGCACTTCCAAGATGGACCCATCTAATAGATCAAAGACTTTGACTGTTCTCGCTGGAATTTAAGTCCTTGGTTTACTATAGCAGAGAACGGCTTAAGGAGACATTTTCAAGAGATTAAATGATAAACATCATTTTCAGATAACGTAAGTCAGACCCTTCCACCTACTAAGCTGGGTTTTGTTTTTTGAGTATCTCAATTTTCTTTCCTATTTTTCTCCAGGAAAGTATAAGGCTTTGGGAAACTACAATGATTTTGCAGCATTCAGCCAAAAAGCCATTTTGCGCAGTCACTGTTATAAGAAGCCTGGAGAACAGATCTGAGAGGACGAGAAAAAGTCCCAGAGTGATGGCTATGCCCTAGAGCGGGTCAGCTGGCCCTGCCACCACAGTTAACCGTAACTCTGCGCTGAAGGGTCTTTTCATTGCATCTGTGGTTCATCTTTGATCACTGTGGCCAGAGAGGACAAAGAGAAGTGATGCTCCCCTTTAGTTTGGATGCTCTTATCTGGCCACTGAAGATCTATTGAAGAACATGTAGGGTTAAAGGTCTCAAGCCATGATGACCTTGTAAATGGTGCCAGAAATTGTGACGGACTGAAGTAGTCATTCTGAATCTATCCAGCGTCTCCTACTTGAAGTTCTCTTGTTTGTGTGCATGGTGTTCTCTCCTACTGGTCCACAGCATGTACTTACAGAAAGAGGCCCTGGGACAAGCCCAAGAGGACTCCACAACACGAGCTGGAAGGCCCAGTGTAGCATCAAGACACGCTTGGCTATAAGCATTCCTCACTGGAGACGAGGAGGCTTCACCTGAAACAGAGCGCTCTTACAGAAGCATGGCTTAAAGAAGACAAAGGTTTTCTGTATGTGAGAGTTTATGTGTGTGTTCATATGCATGCAGGGTGTGTGTGTGTGTGTGTGTGTGTGTGTGTGTGTGTGCGCGCGTGCAGACCAGATATTAGTGTCAGGCATCTTCCTTATTAAACCTGGAGCTCACCAATTAGGCTGATATCTTCCTTATTACCAATTAGGCTGGCAGCAAGCTCCAGGATCCTCCTGCTTCTGACAACCCAGTACATGGATTACAGACACATGTTACCACACCTGGCTTTTTATGTGTGTACTGGAAATCTAAAATCTGATCTTCCTGTCTGTATTGTGTGACAGCTGATCTCAGCTGTCAATTTGACAGATCCAGGAAAGGCAAATCTCATTTGAAGAATGCCTCCATCAGACTAGCTTGTGGACACATCTGTCGGCATTCTCATTTGAAGAATGCCTCCATCAGACTAGCTTGTGGACACATCTGTCGGCACTCTCTTGATTGTAATTGATGTAGGAAGGTCCCACCCACCATGAGCAATACAAACCCAAAGCAAGCAAGTCTGTGTTATAAAGAAGGGCAGCTGAACATGCGTCTGGGAACAAGTCAGTGAGCAGCTTTTCTCTACGGTCCTCGCTTGAGTTCTGCCCTAGCTTCCTTCAGTGATCTAGAAGATCCCTCTACGAGCTATAAGATAAAATAAACCCTTTCCTCCTCGAAGCTGCTTTTGGTCATGGTGGTCATCGCAGCAACAAAAAGTACTTTAAAAACTAAGGTATCTTCCTGGGGCTGGAAAACAAAGACTCTGACTGTTCCAACCACCACTGCTCAGCATGTATCAAGTCAGTGTATCTTGAACTGCACTGTGTTAAAACGTTTGACTGTACAAGTTGATGCTGGGGTTGCTGGCTTGAGTTTCATTTAAAGATCATTAAATGAACTTTGGTTTAGATTAGAACAGAATTTCCAACAGTTTGTGAAGTAAATACTTCTAAACATCTGCTGTTTTATGCTCTGTAGTTCTGTGACACGGAATTCTGCACACTGACAATGATTAAAACCACAAAGTCATCAACTCTGAAAAACACTGAAGATGTTCTGCTTCCTACAGAATCCAATGTTGAGCCAAGATTTAACTCTCTGGGTAAAAACAATCATGCCGATCTCATTGGTAAACAAATCTGCTTTCATCTTTAATAAACGGAAAAATTCTATGTATATCAATTGTTTATGTATATCGAGAATTGTTTTAAAATAAATTTTCTGATGGATTTGTTATCGTTAAATGTCTAGTTTATAAACCTATCAAGTCATGTCAGAATTTCTTTGTAAAAAAAAGATCAAGAATGGGAAAAGTTTAAAGCTTTAACTTGGAAACCGAGACTCAAATCTGCCAAGGTGTCTGAGGTCAGGTACCGGGGATGTGGATGGACTGCTTAAGGCCCCAAATCCTACATCAGTTTTGTGGTACCTTCCTTCCTGAGAAGTGTTACACACAACTCTGTCAAGAGGATGGTGTGTTATATAAGCCACAGGGGAGTCCTGCCCACTGTTATTGAAAGAGATGGAACACACAGTCCACACGGAGCAGCCCAGTTCAGAGCCTGTCTGGCTTAGTCAGAGCTTTGAGGCTCTAACCAGAGGTACAAACAAAGGAATGAGTGAGATGGGTGTTCCAGGTCACAGCAGGAAGTGAGGTGTGGACAGCAGGCCATTTCCAGCAGTGAGGCCCAAGGACAGCAGGTAATCCAACCACACCTGGAGACCAGGGAAGATACCTACTCTTCCTCAACATCACATGGTGATGGACAACTACAAATTCAGGGGCGCGGTTACAAACTAGACTTATATTTGTGCAGCACCTGAGCACGAGCAGTGCCTTTCATGCCGACCCCGCCAGGCTCATCCAGGCAACGTAGGGGACAAGTAACAGGATGTTCTGAATGCCAGTAGAGCTAACCCAGAGGCAGGTGTCCAGGCAAAGTGAGGGAGAAACATACTTTTACAAGGGGAGTAACTACCTTAATTTGATCTCTGCTGGAGTGTTATTTTTTTTTAAATCAGTATTGGATAATAGTCAATGGTATTTATAACATCTTTAACCTTAGTTTCTCCTGTTAGTACAAATATAAGTCAATTCCTTTTTATCTTCTTTTGGGAGAGGAGCTTCTTTTGGAAGAGGTCAGTTTTATATTAACTTAGGACAAACCTAGACATACCTGGGAAAAGGGAACCTCAACTGAGAAAACACTCCCCACCAGTCGGCCTCTAGGCGAGTCTGTAGTACATTTTCTTGATTAATGACTGGTGTTGGTGGGTCTAGCTCACTGTAGGCCATGCAACCCTGGAATGGTGGCGCTGGATCCTGTAAGAAGGCAATCTGAGCGAGCCACTGGGAGCAAGCCAGTGAGCAGTGTTCTAAAGCTTCTGCTTCAGCTCCCGCCTCCAGGTTCCTGCCCTTACTTCCCTAAGTGGTGGAGCATGATCTGAGAGCTGTAAGTAGATAAAAACCCTTTCTCCCAAGTTGCTTTTGGTTATGCTGTTTTTATCACAGTGGTAGAACCCTAACTAAAACAAGAGCACAGGGATTTAGACATGCTAAGCATGTGTCCTACCACTGAGCAACATCCCCAACCTCCACACAAATCCATTTCCATTTAATGTCCACTGAAGCTGCACAATGTTTGCAATGACAATAGCCATTCAGGGACCATGACCCACCTGACAGTGGCAGTGGTTTCTCAAGTAAGGGGGAAATACTGGCATCTGAGGTCTTGCTGAGTGACTTTCTTCCTTCCTCTTACTCACCTCCCTTAATGAGTTTGTTCACTGCAGACCAAGAAAACTGTAATTAAATATCTCTTGAGAAATAATAATGATTTCTAGCCACGATGGAACTGTTTTCTCCCAGGGCTCTTGTTGGCTTTGCTATCTCGGGTCTAGAAGCAGCCATGTTTGGAGTTCTGATAGAAAAAAAGTCTGAAATGGCTACAAATAAGTTGAACAGTTATAGGATAAAGAAAAATTAACTATGTGCTAAGGGGCTGTGGGAGACTGGGAAAACCAAGGAAGGGACAAATGAAGTACAGAAGTGAGCGGATGCAAAGGTTTAGGGGATGCTCTCTTTCCCTGTCAGCTCAATTCTTTCTGTTTGCTGTACTTTTTGATGCCGCATCTCATAGTGTAGCGCAGCTGACCTAGAACTCACTATATAGCCCCAGCTCCCCTCAAACTCACGGCAATCCTCCTGTCCCAGCCTTCAGAGCGCTGGGGTTACAGGTGTGAGATTGCCTAAGCAGCTCACTTCAACCTCCTATACTCAGCTCCAAGCATCTGGTTCCTGGGGACTTAGGTGACCTCCACGCTTCCAGAGTATTCACACTGCAACTCCCCGTCCACCATTCCCAGTGCTTTGCTAAACATCTGTTCCTCCAGCCAAGAGTGAGGGACGGAAGCCAGCAAGCCTCTCTTCTCTTTTAAATGATGCCACATACTGTGACTGAGGCACAGGTGTCCAAAGCATGCTTCCCAGGTATCCGATAAGGCTTTTAAAAAATGTAGACGAGGTCAATACACAGGACAGGTTACAATGATCCTGGGGCAGCGCTGGGCTTTTAAGCCAACACACAGCACAAGGAACACCAATAAAATCTCTTTTATGAGAAATTCAGGGAGTCATTCATTCACAGTGAAATAAAAAAAGAAAGCCACATGCTGTTTCAATGTTCTGTGAGGCCGAATTAGGCACTTTACCACCGTTGCCAGTTCCTTACTGATACAAATTTAATACTTGACAGTATTTGCTCTAAAGCCATGAAAGGAAACCTGATGAGCCTGACAGAGCCGGGGAGCTGGAAGGGTAGCTAGGCAGTCGGTGACTATTTCATACTCATGAGGACCTGGGTTTGATCACCAAAAACATTCATAAAAAAATGTTTTAGGAGTCTAATTGAGTGTCTATGCTCTCCAGAAGAAAAACAAATAAAACATAATTAGAGAAACACAGTTTATTTTGTTAGTTATGAACTCCCTCCTTGGACACCTGGCTGTTCAGTAAATAGCTTACTTTCCGCAACACGCCTACTTAGCCAGTGATGATGATGGAAGCTGACATGGAGGTTTGGGCCTCTGGAAAAGTCCTTGCTGTCAGTGTTGCCTAGAACAGGAGTGAAATACTGGCTGACACACTGTAGGAAAGATGTGGCCTAACAAACAGCCTCGTGTGACACACTAAACGCAGCTGAGTAGCACAGCCGTCTGAAAACTACTCCTCGGCTGCTTTTTAAAAACCCCAACTTTCCTCAAGGAAAATGACCTCAACAATACAGAAATTTAATAAAGACACGAGCACCACTCACTCTGACTTCCAGTCATTCAGCCTGAGAGCCTTCACGAAGGCATGACTGTCCTGCTGTGTCTGAGGCACCCTCGTTTCATCGCTGTCTCCTGACACAAATTCCAACGCTCAAGCGTGGAATTAGCCTGAGACTCTTAAGTTCCTTTAGTGGCATATACTTAACAACAAATTAAAATTAACTTTGTTATGAGATAATTTCCAAATCTCTTGTGATAATCTGGTAGCAAGCCAGATCGTTGTAAAAGTCAGACTTGCTGTAAGTGAATGGAGACGTTAAATTGAATTATCATGGAGTTGTTTCAAATTATAGCGGACTAGACAGCATAGTCATTTACTGCAGCACACATGGGCCAGGCATAAGATGCAGTTCCTGACTGTCTAGGTCTTTAATTACACGGGGTAACTTCTTTAGAGAAGCGCCCGCTAATCTATTTTCCACAGGGCCCAGCATGGTCAAATGAGTGACGCTGGGACTGTGACAAACTCCTCCCAACTTTTCGTTGAACTCCTGAAGAGAAGCCAGCACTGCAGAAGATGGGCTGAGGACATGGAGCTGCCATGGACCGGGGTTTGAGGCCCAGAACCACCCCATGCTGAACAAAGCAGTTTGTACCTCAAGAACAGCCCTAATCAAAACAATAGTCATTTCCCCTCTATGCTTCAAATAACTGGTTTCCAGCAGGAACAGGGAACCTTCATGAACCCCGGCTCTTTCCCCTTACCTACAGACAGACAAACTGGACAGCGGACAGAACCTAGGCAGAGCTAATCTCTCTAAACATACTTCCTCTTCCATAAAGTAGGTAAAATAGCATTTACATTGTAGGATCCTCCTGAGGATTTGAGGCAAAATATGCAAAGCAAAGGCATATTATCAAGAACTTAGTAGGTCTTTTACAGGTGGTAAGGACCCTTTAAAACTATGTGCCTGTCTATGAGGAAGTACACACACCCTTCAATGATAAAGGGGGCCATTACTGCCTTAGTGACCTTTATCCTACCTGTTATTCCCAGGAAAGGTATCTCAGGAAATTCAAAGCTGAGGCGAGCTCACTTTATCTGTGTTAAGGCCCATAGCCAATCAGAGGAAAGAGAATGTGGATGCAAGCGTGATGGTAGCTGGCACGATACCCATGGATGCAGAACAAAAGAACCATAAACATGTGCAAGAGGCCACTTTCAGTGCTGCGTTCCAAAGCCCACGTGTCTTACTTACTTTTCTATTGCTGTGATAAGACACCATGAGCAAAAGCAACTGGAGGAGCAAAATACAAGAAATGCATCTTGTATTTCCAGGTAGCAGCCCATCACTGAGGGAAGTAAGGGCAAGAACTCAAGGTAGGAGCTGAAGCAGAAGCCTTGGGAAGAATGCTGCTGCTTTGCTCCTCAGGGCTTACCCAGCCTGCTTTTATGTAACTTAGGACACCCGCCCAGTGCTGGCACTACCCACAGTGGGCTGAGCCCTCCCACATCAATCATTAATCAAGACTTGCCTCTACACCAGTCTTACGGGGGAATTTTCTCAATTGGGAGTTCTTCTTTCCAAATGACTCTAAATTTTGTCAAGTTGACAAAAATACTAACTAGAATATCATGATACTGTATTCACAGACATCAGACTGTCTGCAACCTACCGAGTCTGCTGAAGAAGCAAAGCGAAATACAATCCATGATTTTAAAAAAATGGTTTTAGCTGGGCTTAGTTGGACACAACTTTAATCTCCACACTCAGGAGGGAGAGGCAGGAGGATCTCTGGTCTACCTAGTTAATCTCTGACCAATCAGGACTAAATAGTGAAACCCTATCAAAAATAAATGGAAAGAGAGTTGGTAAATAGACAGACAGACAGACAGATGGAAAATAAAGGAATGTTTCCAATTATTATCCTGAACTCCCTTCAGCTAGGATCCAGGTCTCCTCCCTTTAGATTTTCATAGCATTCTGCGTGTGTCTGTCTTGACAGGCCAATGTCATCTGTCTACGTAGGTCTATGTACTACACAGCATACGCCCCTAGGAGGCAAGTACAGTGCTACTCATCCTTGTTCAGTGTGTGTTGAGCATACTAATTTACCTCTCAAGACGACAGATGCAATCCTAGTCATTCTATGTCCTGAATACCTTCCTTCATGCTGCAGAGTATTAGTTAAAGACGTATCGCATTTGTTTCTGCTGTGGAATGTTTGTTTAATGGTGCAAAGATGTGTTGCAATCTTTGATGTTGCATTTGTATAAATAACTCTGTGAAGCTGTGTTACTGTGCCTGACTAAAACACCTGATCAGTCTAATAAAAAGCTGAATGGTCAATAGCAAGGCAGGGCTGGCAGGCAGGGAGAATAACAGGAGGAGAAACCTAGGACAAGAATGAGGAGCGACAAAGAGGAGGAGAGAAAGACTCCCGGGGCCAGTCACCCAGTCACCCAGCAAGCCAGGGAGAAAAGTAAAGAAAGAAATACAAAAGTAGAGAAAGGTAAAAGCCCAGAGGCAAAAGGTATACAGGATAATTTAAGTTAAGAAAAGCTGGCAAAGAACCAAGGCAAGCTAAGGCCAGGCATTCGTAAGTAATAATAAGTCTCCATGTGTATTTATTTGGGAGCCGGGTGATGGGCCTGCCAAAAAGTAAAGAGCAAAAGCAGCTAACAACACCTTCAAGTATGAGTTTCTAAAATACTCTAAGATCTGTGTTGATCACTGGACACAAGGCAATACTATCCTGTAATGAATTTGCTTACAACTCTAAAGCACAAAAGTCAATGTTATCATTCTAATGGATGTCTTACAGAGATGTCTGTATTAAGTCCAGGGATGACTTATACTATGCTAGTCTAACAATAAATGATAGATATTTGACTTCAGTGGAGCAACTTTCACAGAGCTAAAGGTGAGTGATGAGAGCTGCAAGGCAAACCGGCTTCTAAATACTTAATCTCAATATCTACAGATTAGTGATGCTTTGGGCCTGCATCAGAGAAACCCCTTTCTGCAGTGGATGGTGGGTAACACAGAGACTGAATAAAGTGTAGAGACTGAGACTTGTGAAGCGCTTATGTGTAGAACATTTAGCCTCCTCCCCACGACTCAGGGACACTGCAGAGGATGAGCTAGAGAGAAAGCAAGAGCCAAAGGTTCGGGCAGAGTGTTAGAGGTGGCATCTTCTGGATAGGACATGGCTGATGCAGTCATGACCTGACCACAGCTGTAGTTATCTACACAACACCGGGCCACTCAGCATTACATCATGGGAGAAGGGTCCATGAAATGCCACACTCACTGAGAAGCTATGGTGGGAGGAGTGTCGCTCTCTTCAGTGGTGTAGCCACTGATAAACTGATGATGCTCCAGTAGACAAGCTCCCATTGATGCTTCTATGGGCAACTGTAACTAAATCCAGTGGGTCACATGCGCAAAAGGGCCATAAAGTCAGAGGCTGGCTTGCCTGGAAGAGGGTTTCAGTTGAAGAAAGAGGGGAGATCAGACAGGATAATAAGGCCTCGAATAAATTAAATTCATTATCTCTATGAGTGAAAACATCAAAGAATAAAAACAAATATATAAAAAGAACTTTATATTTAAAAGGGGAGATGGGGAGAAGGACCTAAACAAACTTACTTCTAGAGCACATACAAAGAGCCAATAGGTATTTGAGAAGGTGCTGGCATCACTGGTTCCTGGGAAGAACCCATGAAAACCATGAGATACACAGCACATCGGCTAGGATGGCCATTTTTAACAGTTAGCTGAGCAACATGTGCTGGTGAGAAGGTGAAGAAATGGGAACCTTTGTGCACTGTTGGTGAGAATGTAACTTTGTGCAGCTATTGTGAACGACAGTATGGACGGTTCTCGAAAATTAAGACTAGAACTACCATATGACCTAGCAATCCTCTTCCTCAATACATATTCAAAAGCCAGTGGAATGGGCACTCCACATCGACGCCTGTGCTCTCATGCTGTCTGTAGCACTGTTCTCAGGAGCTATCCTATAGAAAAAGCCCGTGTCTGAACGGATGACTAAAGACAGTACTAGTAAATGGAGTGTTGTTCAGTCTTATAAAAGAAAGATCCCACATGTACAGAAATGTGGATCAAACTGGATGGTATCAAACTAAATAAAATAAGCACAGAAAAACAAATACTGCCTGACCTCTTTTAAATGCACTGGGATACATGTTTAAAATAAAGTTAAATATGCATAAATGAGAACCAGAACAGTGATTACCAAAAAGAGATGTGTGGCTTGGGGAGAAGCAATTCAAAGAGCACAGGGCTGCAGTTATGGAGGATAAGTATTTTACACTGAAAAGTTACTGACAGTAGAGTTCAGGTACTGTTCCTAGACACATGCACACACCCTATATACACCTTATATATACCCCATATACATACCACACACACAAACATACACACATGTACACACCCTCTAGAAAATAACTGATATGAAGGTATCCTAAATGTTTTGCTTTGTTAGAATGTTATGGCCATTTCATTAAGCATTCATCTATCAAAATATCATGTTACATACTCTAAATAAATAAAAAAACCTAGTAAAATAAAAACCCTGTGATACAGTGGTAATTGGTTGAATTAGCAGAAAAGCAGGTATCAAAGATCAAGCTACAAGGTGCATCTGGATGGAGTCAGGGAAGGCTGTAGAGAAGATGGAGGGTTTGAGTTGGTAGTGGAGAGTTTTAGCATGAAAATTCCAAGATCTTGAGCATGCAGCACCCACCATACTCGCTCCTCCAGAGGCATGGAAGCCAGAAGTACCATAAAAGAACACGGGAAATACATAACCTTCCCAAGGATCACGTTTCTATATATTGAACTTAAACCCTCTTGGCTTTGCTGAGCTATCTGGGGTAATCAAGTAAGTAAATGCAAGCTCTAATCCTTGAGGAGACCAGGGGTCAACATCCTGCAACAGACAAGAACCGGATCTCAGCACATATAATACTCATCTCTACTCAAAGAATCACAGAGCTTCTCGCTGTGTTTGATCCCAGAAACCATTACTGACAACGTGACACTGACAACCCTCCTAAGATGCCCAGTCTCAGAGTCACATGGTCATTCATTCATAACTCCTCGGCAGACACTTACTCAAGGCCTTGTAGTGTAGGTATTGTAGATGCTGGGAATCGATAGGAAAACCAAAAGACAGAAACTTCAAGTAGCTACTTAGTAAATCTTAACATTAGCAATCACTTTGAAAGGTAGTCCAAAGGTGTGACATTATATTCATTGCTGTCCTCAAAGGGGGAACACTACACCAGTTGTGAGGTACACAGAGCATGGTGTGACACAGCCACTTCCTAAGGCTTTTTGTCAAGGTGTGATCTGGGGACCAACAAGATTGAGAAGGATTTGGGATTATTTTAGGAATGCAGATGATGAACCTTACCCAGAACTCAGAGTCTGACTGATAAAAAACTCACATGCACGCTGAAGTTGCAGAGATGCTGCTGGGACTGGGTTTATTTATAAGTTCAGTTGCTAGACAGCTTCCCTAGCAAGTGGCAAATAAGACATCTAAGGCTCCTTCCGAACTTCTGGGAGAGCCAGGGTCGGAGAACTTGACTCTGGTGAGGTTAAGCACTGCTGAGTTCTTAACTGGGCTTAATCCTGATTAGGCTCCGAGGATCGATTCTCTTTGAACAGATCTGGTCCTTATTAATAAAGTGGTGAGAAGGTCTCTACAGAGACCTCCCAAAGCACCCACAATCAGCTCCACATCTCTTCTCTGATCCAGTACTACAGCAATGCCACCAACAGTCTAGAGGAAGCCCAAGTACCCTTCATACATGCCAGGTTTTAAGGTTGGGGACAAACCTACAAATATCCTCACCATCTTTAACAACAGAACTTTGAGAAAGCCAAAATTCAGATGTCAGAAGAGATCTATTATTAGATACCCATGACACATCACACCTCATTAAACTTTAATCCCCACTTTCAAAATCTAGACTGTTTTGAAACAAGGACGTAATTCATTTAAAATTCTTTATATAAGAGAAAATAAGTACTGTTCTCCATTTCTTCCAAAGAATGCAGATATCTGAGACCGTACAGCACTTGCTTGGGACCAATGTCTTCGAAGAAGTTTAGGGAGAGCAAATTGCAATTCCAGGTACCTGTTAAAGGACACAGACTCTTCCGTAAGCTTGGGACAAGTATGTTATGCTGCCTGCTGCTGTTGAACACACTATTAAACTTACCTCTAAGAATCCATGACTGTAATTACTGATCCTGTTTATCCCGACCTGACAATAATTATCCATACAAACTAAAGGAATTGTCTGTCCCAATCATATCATACCAAAGTAGAAAAATGTGGAACATTCGAACCATTCCTATCCTTTCCTTCAGTTTTCAGTTTCAGGAACCAAAAAGGTCAAGTTTCTAACATACAAAATTCCTTACTTACTGTATTTCCAGAAGAAATGGAACTCACTCCGTGTGTGTGTGTATGTGTGTGTGTGTGTGTGTCAGTGTATGTCTGTGCTTGTCTGTACATGTGGGAGGGTGTGTCTCTGTGAGATAAATGTTCTACCAAAATCTGTAGGCCCCCACACTATACAGGTTAAATTCTCATCCATGAAATGTATTTGTTTTTAAATTCAGAAACAAAAGTTCCATCGACTTTTCTAAAGACTTGCTGCAATTAAGTTAGTCTTCTCTGTGGGCCACATTTCAAACCATAATTCTAAGTTTCATCCTAGGCAAAGCAAAGGTAGGATTTTATTTAGAGGAACTCTAACTTAAATGGACAAAGGCAGAACTATCTGGCCCTTCCTGCCCCTCATCTCAGAAAAAAAAAAAAAGCAGCTATTTTTCTAAGAACAGGCCAAACATAATTAGCAGAAAATAACTTAATCCAAAAAATTAAAAAGAAAATCATTTTAAAAATTAGTTCTAACTGAGATTTCTTCAGAGAGTACAAACAAAATTAGATGCCAGCCACTAATGAAGTCTTGGAGCATAGAGAGAGCATTAAAATCAGGCCAATGGTCAGGCTGGAGCAACAGAACAGTGGAACACTGAGTTGTTTCTCTCTGACAAGAAGCATCAGTTTCCTGACAAAGCTGGGTCTAGATTTTTCAAATGTGTTACTACACTGTACATGACGCAATACTTCAAACTGGAATTTTATCAATGGCCAAGGAAGAACTGCAAACAAAAGCAGGCTGTCAAAAGCAGTGCTTTCGGCTGCCCCCCTACCCAAGGCAACACTGCAAGGTCCTGGGGCTCCAAGCACCCTGCGGTAGGCACCCTGCAGCTCCTACCGCATGGAGCCTGCAGAATGGAATGGGGCCCTTCTACAGGGACAGTTTGGCTAGAACACAGCGCTGGCTCCTTCTCCCCCAAAACAATGGCTTCTTCACCCATTAGAGACATTTCATAGTGTTCTTCCCCTACCAGACGGCCATTCTAGAAGTCCACCATGGCTCTAGCAAGTCGGCTCACTGTTTAAGAGGGGAACTGCAGAGGAAACGCAATCAACAGCTTCTGGAAGATGGCAGTCCTCCTGGCTGATGGCAGTCCTCCTGGAAGACGGCAGTCCTCCTGGAAGA
>NW_004949095.1:892381-948081 GCF_000317375.1 Microtus ochrogaster
GGCAGTCCTCCTGGCTGATGGCAGTCCTCCTGGAAGACGGCAGTCCTCCTGGAAGACGGCAGTCCTCCTGGCAGAGGACTTCAAGCGTCCTTCTAAGTGACTTTCCTCCCCGGAGGCCACTGAAAGCTTTTAAGGGACAGACAATGGAGATGAGGAAAAGCTACTAAATGACTTAAAGGACTTAAAAATTCCTCATCAAACAGGGCAGTTTCCAGTAAAACGATACTCGGTCACAGAACAGCAATGCTCCAAGGGGGTCAAGGCAGGGTGTAAACAAGGACACAACACAGATTCCGTTCCTGCCCCAGAGAATACAATTTCACCGATTCTATGTGACATGGGAAATAAGGGATTCACAGAAGTTTTTGTGGTGTTTATTGATTAAAGAGGCTAACCAAAGCTTGCTTTGAGACACCAATCAGCGAAAAGGTACGTCCAGTCAATACGGTGGCCGAAACGCCTCTTTCCTCTGGGAGATGATGGGGGTCACGCTGCTATAGCATGAGGCATCTGGGACATGACTTTGTCACAAACAGAAAACTCAGGTCATTTCTAGAGCAACTCCTAACTCGCTGGTTTGACATAACCGAAACAGACCCAGGGACTCTCTAGTGGTGACCCCACTAATGAGAAGAGGTCAGGGCATCCCTGGTGATGACCTCAGTAATAACAGGGCGGGGGGGCTCTACTCCAGTTCCAGTCTGTGGTCTCAGTCTCAGGTGGCTAAGGTAGGTTGACTACACAACAGTAAGACAAGGAGGCAAGGCAGTGACATATTATCCTTCCTTCCGTGACAGTTCTCCTATCAGCCAACATTCTACCTTGTCAAAAAGAAGGTCCCAAACTTTCTATGGAAAGTATTCCTCAAGAGTGCTTCCCTACCACACAGCAGCTGTCCGGGAATTTAAGAAGAATTCCGTATGTCACCAAGGAAGCCATTCATTTAAGTACCCAGCCTTAGCTTTGACCTGGGATTTGAACCTCACAAAGTATTTGCCTTGAAGGGAGGGAGACTGAGAGATCACTGGGGCACTCATTAGCACTTTAATTTCTGTCCAACAACAAGCTAATATTAACATTTATTTCTCAAATCAAAACAGTTTACAAAGGCTGTAACCAGTCGGCCAAGCGTGCACTCGTCCCGTTTATAAACATGGGAAGCCGAGTTTTCTGATGCCAGGCTTTCACTCCTGCCCTTTCTGTGAACTCGGAGCAGAAGAGCCTTCGATGTGCCAAATGCTCACTGGGAGGAAATTACACAATGAGCTTTAAAGAAAAAACTGTCTCACTGTGTAGCTGAAGCTGGCTTTGAACTCTCGATCCTCTCAAATGCTTGGAATGACAGGCATGTGCCACCAGACCAGGCCCAACACATTTTTGTTTGGGGGCATGCTTTGCAGCCGTGCTTCCTCAATCTTTAGAGAGACCTTCCCCCCCCCCCCATCAGAGCCACAAGACATTCAACAAATGTTGATGGGCTGGCTGAGATTAAAGACAGTGTTCAAAAACCAAATTAAAAAAAAAAACTTAAAATTACACTTAATGTACACCATGCACTTGTATAAAAATGTCCTTACATAGCACAGTACGATGTAAAAATGATTAGCATCATAAATACCTTAAGACTCTTTTTTTAATTATGTGTGTGTTTATGGAGGAGGCTGTACAGCCGAGGGGAGGTGCCTGCACAGGCTAGAGGGGTGCCAGGTCCTTGTTGGAGCTACAGGCAGTTCTGTTTCACCCTGCATGACTGCTGGCTATAAAGATTAAAATAATTCATTAACTGGAAAAAAACAGGTTCTATTCTAAGTTGACCTTTCTAAAACCTTTCATGAACATCAAATTTCATTAATTTTAATGCTGATGTAGACAAACAGTATATAAAAGTTAAAGCAAAAGAACAGGCAATCTAGATGTATTCTCTCCCTTCTCCCTCTGTGTGTTGGGCCTGGGGGGGGGGGTATCTAGGGGCCACAGACCCCTGCAGTATGCCAAACCTACAATGCAGATACTCCATCACTTACTGCAGTAAAGCTCACAGACTTCTCATTCACTGTAAGATATTGCTAACATCCATTTAAACGCATGTCTACTGGGCAAATGACACACATTCTACCACATGCACTGTCCCCACATTCCATTTACCTGGCAAGCTGCAATGGGACCAGGAAAGTAGAGGAAAAGACAGCAGGAAGCAGTTTGTCTGGAGGAACATTGGCCCGGCTGACTCCAGCAAAGCCACACCTCCCATGCTCTGCATTTGGCTGATTCTAGCAAGTTTCATAAAATGGGACTTCTTGAACTAAAACTTGGGGGACCCTTTGTAAAAAGTCTAAGGTGACAGCTGTATCAGGCATCTAGCCAGGACCCCACCATGCTGTCTTCAAGGCTCACAATCTCTGAACACACAATCTTACAACACACCGTCTAAGCATAAAATTCTTCCCTCAGTTCCATGCTCTGTACCCATGTCCTACAAACCAGTTAGGGGGACTTAAGATTTCCAAAATCCAGCCAGCGCAAGCCCTCCTTTCCCACTTACAGAACTTGTAAGCATGCCCTGCCTCTTGGTTCAACCCCCTGGCGTGAGGAAGTTGCTAGGCACTGAAAGGTAGCTATGTAGAGAGGCATGATCACACAATTAGATACAAGCTCACAGTTGCTAATCCTTGGCTTATAAATATATTAAACACAGGGATCTTAATTATGACTGGTATTGTATGTATAATGCTTAGATAACCAGGAAAGCCTTTTCTGTTTAAAATTGTTCTCAGAAGAATTAAAGTATTAGTTTCTGGGAAAAAAAGGGGGTCTACTATCAATGCTGAGTTCAGTGGTTCACGGGTATTAAGAAATCCAGTTAGAGCTGGTGACACACCACGTAAGTCTGATGATTCAGAACCTGTGTGAAGGTAGAAGGGGAGAACTGACTTTACAAAGCTGTCTCCTGACCTACGTAGGCACCAAGAAATGTGTGGATACATGTGCGTGCACACAAGCACACACACACACACACACACACACACACACAATTAATAAAATAAAAATTAAAAATAATCTAGTTAATCTCTTTGTATTGTTAAAAGTAGTATATAGCAAAGTTAAAATAATATTTTACTGCCTGACTGATTTCAAAAGATATATTTAATCAGAATGATTAGGAAGAGAATGGTCTTACCACAAATGCTTTACCCCCATATTTTAAAGAAGTCACTGAAAAAAAAAAAAGAGAAAACAGGAGAACTTAGAAGTGGAGCAGCACACACAGGTCCCTAAAGAAAACTACCTTTAAACACGCTGTCACATCCCGTCTCTCCTCTCTTGCGGAGATGAAAGCCAACAGAAAAGGGGCTATGCAGTGTCCCTGCCTCCATCTCCAGGCAGAGCAGGGAGTGAAGTCCACAGCAAGGAAGACCAGTCCTTGGAGGCTCAGGGCAACTTGCACTCAGCAGCTCCGAGTCTTAGGCATTCTCAAAGATGCTACAGAGGTCTAACAGGTGAGTGCACAGCCCTGGAAACCTATGGCTCAAGCCCACAATAATCCTGGGTGGTGATGTTTGCAAACAGTAGCACCTGAGGGGCCCAGCAGAGCCTTCCCATAAGATGGGAAGGATAAAGAGACATTTTCCACATTGATGGCAGGGCAGGGCAGGGCAGGGGACCAGAAAATGGTGGGGATCTGAATCACCATAGTCTAATAGTTCTGGGGAGGAATAATGAAGACAGGAACTGGTTAATGGAGCACTTTACTGAGACCCTATAAGCCCTAGTATCACCAGAAATGCACAGCAAGCAAATCTGATTAGTGTCACATTCCCAGAACAGACAACACAGGGCTGGGAGCAAAGCAATCGGCACCAAGTACATGGTGGAGGTCGGCTGAGCAAGTGCGGGGCGGTGACAGTCTGCCTAGGACGCTGTCAGACACAGACTTAAGAGACATTCCGGTAAGAAAGGAAGGAAAATCTAGGCGAACTGAGAGGTGTGGCACTGAGCAGAAATTACCCAAACCTAGCCTCTGAAGTGTTGATGCAGACAGGAAGGCAAGAAGTAGACAAAAGGTGCCTAGGGCTGATACAGAGGGAGGACTTGCAGGCCAGAGGCCAGAGGCCAGAGGCCAGAGGCCAGAGGTGAAGACTCAAGCATGCAGTGGAAGGGAAACGTAGTAACTGAGGACGGTGTGAGGCGGTCCAGAGCGTCCTTGAATCACACAAAGCTGAACTAAGATGAAAGTCAAAGGCTGACTTCTGAGAAAATGCTCATTTGCATACACAAAGTCCTACACCTCAGAGGAATTAATTATTTTTTTAAAGAACTATGAACTGATTACGAATTCTAGAATAAAGCATGAACTGAAGAGAATGGCAGTTCAGAAAGGAGTAACCAACTGGAGAGAAGGCCCAATGATTAAGGACACCTGCTGCTCTTGCAGAGGACCCAGCAACCTCGTGGCTGCTCACAGCTGTCTCCATTCAAGTTCCAAAAGATTCAGAGCATCTTCTGATCTCCACCGGCGCCATCCATGCCTGTGGTGCACATACATACATGCAGACAAAACTCATACTCATAAAATAAAATTAAATTAAAAAAATAGGCAACAGAAGAAGATACTGGATCAATAACAAAGTCTAGACTACAACGACAGGCCACCCTTTCTAAAAATGTGCGGTGGGGATCCTGGGAAGGACAGAGAAACGAGAGTTCATTTTCAAGTCATGTTTCGATTTGTTGCTGTTTCTTAATATTTACTTCTGGAAACTTAATATATATGAAGTAGAGAGAACACTTAAGTGTGAAGACCTGAGTTCTAATCAGCAGGTTCACTAAGGCTGAGTGCAGCAGCACACAGATTGATGGGCAAGCGGGAGGTAGAGTCAGGACCATCTGGTAGCTCTTGTGTGGGACCAGATAACCTACGGTAGGCAGCAAGGGTCATGACAAACCCTGTATCAACAAGTTAAAAAGCAAGAAGTGATACTCATGGTTGTCCTCTGACCTACAGAGGAACTCTGTCTTAGACTCGTCAACACACACACACCGCATGCATGGCAACAACAAAAACCCGCAGTCTTTTATTTTTGTGTTTACTTCCATAGGAAGTTTTCAAGTATGCCATGAATTTTAAAATGTCTGCCATTAAAACTGTCAGAATTACACATTTCTGTGCTTTCTTCCAGGAAGACTCATAGAAGAGAATTCTCTACTATGTCAACTCCAGGAATAACTATCTTTATCTTGTAAACACAGTCTTGTAAACAGATAAAGAAATCACATTTCTTTATCTTGCAAGAAAAATATTTAGTCAATGACAGTGCCAATGTAACTATTAACATAAAATAATGCAGTCACTCAAGGCTGCACGTGACACTGTAATTCTCACCATTGTCCTCACATGACATCCATTTTCAAGCGAATACACTCAATACATCAACTGTCCTTCTGAAAACCTACTTCAGGCCTTTGACCTTTCTCTTGTCTATACCCCTAAAGAATAAATTTTCCTCCAACATTTATATCAAATATGGTTCAAAGCATTAAGTGTCCCTGTGTATTATAATTACCCAGTCATTAGAAATAAATACCATGTCTAAAACAAGGCAACTTTTGATTTATAGAGCTGTAGTTTGGGGCAAAACTGACCCAAAAAAGTAAATAGATTTTTCATTATAAAAGTGCACATCCAGAAACTGGCATCTGAGAACCAGCGGCTTTCAGGGCATTTGTAAGCACACCTAAAAAGTGACTTCTGTTAGGACGAGCGTTAAGTCAAATAGCCAGCAAGTGATGCCAGTACACAGACCAGAGACAAACAACCACTGTAGAGAACAAAAAGGAAAGGCCCAGCTCAAGCATTACCTCTACTGCTAGGGTTTTTTTCCCACCTCTCATGGAAGTAGTAACCCACCATGCCTTGCTATTTTCTCATTTGCATCCTGTCTATTTCAGCACAAGTCATATTCCACATGACAGCTGAACAAATGCTTAAATCATTCTAGGTGTTTCCATGCTGAGAACTCAACAGGTGTATGATAGTTTAGTTTGGAGACTCTTACTTTTATCTTCCTTGTCTACCTCCACTCCTGGTTAACCTCCTCTCTGAGAGCATTATATGTTGTTCCCTGTGGGACAGCACGGAGCATGCCATTCATTCTCCTCCTAACAATCACATGACCTGCACAGGAAAGCTAGATATGACACCTTCATTTTCACATTATAAAGAACTAGGTTAGAATGTAGTATGACCTCCCCCGAAGTCTCCCAGGCAGTAAGAGGGTGTCCTGGAGTCCACTTCACTGCAAAATGATGCTGAGAATAACAGACTGGGGTGATTATTATTATAACCTGGGGAGGAAGCCCAGAAAGAACATAGCAAGGATCTTCCTTCGCTGAGCTCTGGATCACTAAGCCTGGGGTCTCCATGCAAACTGGCTTCATAGGAAGAAAGAACCTCCTATGAAATATGGCTAACACCTTCAGATGAAAGGCTTGGAAGGAGCCTGCACTCCTCGAGAAACAAGAATTCTTTGATTGAAAGAACTTTAATACCTGCTTATTCTGGAAAATCATGCTGTGCTTCCATTCCTGCTTGTGTGCAGCCCCCACCAGGAATGGGGTGTCTCGCTTCAGGTACACTAGAAATGGGTACCGTTTAGACTTTGTTTAGCTATCATGGCCCAGGGATTTGTTTCTGAGCTGCCAGGTCAGCAGGAACCTACAGTTGCTCGCATCTCTTCAGCTGCTCTGAAAGGCCAGCTAGACAAATGGCACTGATGGGATAAAGAAGTTCAAGAGACTTCACTAATGTCCCTCTAGGGATGCTCTGGACAGCTTTGGGAAGAAGGGTTGTAGCACCCACAGGAGAAAATCAAGACAAATTACAGGAAAAGACCTTTCCCAATTTTCCCAATATGTCAAAGAGCCCTGTGTTGTGGCATAGGCCTGTACTATCTCAGTACTTTGGAGTCAGAGGCAGGAGGATGATGAGTTTGAGGCCAGTCTGGGGTACTAAGAGAAACCACAGGCTCAGAAAAAGAAGCAAAAGTAGAAGTGGATATAACACTGCTTTCAAGGGTACAGTATTTACAACGGAATCTTAGCTCTGGAACCAAACAGGAGCTCATGAAAATTGCCACAGGAGGTGGGGCCCTCTGTGAGAGAAGAGAGGAAAGCTGTTACGGTACTTATAGACTTTATTCTGGTGAAAAAGAAATCCAGTACATCCAGTGGTGAACAAAACTTCAGATTGTAAAACCAGATGATGATACGCATCAGAGCAGTTCTTGTCATCCCCAGTTCCCAAACCGTGAGAAGCTAAGGAAGAAGATCTTATCTTATGCATAATAGTCTCACCCAGAGCAGTGTGTGCAGGGCGTACCGACAGCCTACAGAAATAAACAGACTGCGGTAAGAATAGACATGCTAACGAAATGATTACGGGACTTTGCACCTAAACTTTAGGGAAGTACCTGTGAGCAGGGGCTCTCAGGAAAAGGCACGGAGCCATTCTTCCCCAGCATGGCGCACCTTCCCTTCACATTCAAACCCAGATACCGCTGCTGCCAAGACCAACTTCAACCTACAGTGCTTCATACAGAATTGGAAGGGGGAAATGAAGCAAATGCTTCTACATTAAAAAGTCACACGATGTTTTTAATTATTTCAAACATTGTTGGTCTAATACCAAGCTCTGACTCACAACAGTCACACCTGGAAACATGCAACTCACACGGTAACAGGATAAACTGGCAGACTCCATGTCACAGCCCTTTCATTTAGAGCTTCCTCCTTCATACACAGAAAGTTTTTCAGCACAGGATATATCCAGAGAGATGCAAATAAGGACCACCTATCAGGTGACATGAAAGGAGACAGAAAAGGGAACCAACAAAAGAGGGCAGGGGAGGGCAGCGTGGAGGAGGACACAAACAAGGTATAGGATAAATACATATTAAAATGCCATATTGAAGACAATTAATTACTTTGTATCCTGACTTAAAATTAATTTAAAACAGAACAGAAGAAGATTTTCCAAAAACTATCAACTCTAGAAGAATAAAGACTTTAATCTTCACAATCAAACTAGTTCAGATCCTCAAAGTATTTAAAGATCATCTAATCCAAGTCTTGACCCAGAAAGCATATGTCAATCACTAGAAACATGGGATTGGAGTCAAGCTGGTAAGTGCCCTGGGGAAACTAATGACCGGTGTACATAAAACCCCAGTAATTCTAGGTGCCTATAGCAGCCAGGACCCAGAGCCTGTTAGCCAGAGGGTTGGGTCATCAGCATTTATGAAGATCATTTAATGCTCTATATTTCTCATAAGGTTTACTATATCCTCTTTTAAATATCACCCTCATATAAATCAAGAAATTCAGAGATAAAGGGACTTAACGGAGGTTCTATTGCCAACAGACTCAGAACTTGCCTCGCCCAACTTACAGTCTACGATGGCATTAAGTATTATGAGCAGCTGCTATTTGAATGAGTGTTTATTATGTGTCCAGCTCTAAGCATTTATAGACATTTTTCCATTTAATCCGATCACTCCCACCTAAAGCTTCACTGTTTCCACTTTATAGACGACTATCCTAAAGTTAGGTCCTGGGTGACTTGCAAGATCACCCAAGAGTAAGGGGAAAGTCAGGACTTAACTCACGAGCCATGTGACCCCCACAGTCCAAGGAGCACTTCCTTATCAGCCTCTTCTATTTACTGATCACACCATAACTGAAGAGAATCCAAAGGTTGGGCTGTGATGTCATGGCTACCTTCCATCTTACCAGAGAACATCAGGCCAATATCCAGACCTGCTGGACATGAGATACTGCAAAAGCGGACGAACAAATTACTTTAATTATGTGTAAACCTTCTACAATAATGACAAATTTTAGATTATCTTGGGGTTTACAGCAGTTTTAAACACACTAAGAAGTTTCCAAGATGCTCAGAAGTATACATTTATTCCACAATGCTTACATTGCTAGTTCTGCCCAATCATTGATAAAGTAGGAAACATAAAACCTATCTCCCAGGGCTTCAGTATAGGATTTAAGGAAGGTCATGTATGACCTTAGCTTCCATGCTTATAATCACTCAAAACTTTTAAAATCACACAGCACTGCTACTGCCTTCTCATTTGGAATTGGACCTAAAAAGGAACAAGGTCCTTTTAGGCTCACTGAGAATAAAAGAATAAACAGTCCAGGGTATAAATGCCAATTGTGTGAAAGTCTAACACTGGAAACAAGCTCCTAAAGTTAGGGCAGAGCTGATATCTGATTTCCAAACAAAACAGATGCTCCTCCCACCTTTTCCTAAAATGAACACACACACACACACACACACACATATACATATATATGTATATATACATATATATGTAGTATCTCTCAATAGAGGGAAGATTTAAGAAAGAGCTGTGGGAATTAATTAATGGTAAAAGAGAAGGAACAGACACAAGCAGAGACAAAAAGGGACTAGGAGAAACATGGTAACTCACTAAAAGTAACTCCATCACAAAAATTAAGAGGAAGCTGTACTGAGGTGAAATGTCTAGTTAGCTCAGGATGGAAATTTCCATTAACCAACTTGGCCTGTTCAGAAGGTACCCCTCCCCTCCATGCCACTCCAAAGGAAGCAAGTGGAACTTCAGCTCCCAAGTAGGCTGAGCTAAACAGAGGGCACTAGACAGGACCCTTTAGGTTCAAACATAGAAGACACCTCTCCCAGTCTCTGGAATCAGTATTCTAACAGAAATGCTAAGCCACTCCAGGACTGGACCTTTTTAAGAGAAGCTGGAATCTGGCTAGTCTCTTAGCCAGGTATCTTTCATTGAACAAAGAAAACTAGGTTTCTGTTGTATGACAAAACTTTCCTCGGGGAGACACACCCAAATGTCTACTTACCCCAGATAGGGATCCCACAACAGAGCAAAGAACAGATACCACCGAAGTCCTGTGAACCAATGCGCTCCACTGGGTTCCTTACAGCAGGAGTATAGGTGAGGGGTTCCTTACAGGGGCAGAAATTACTCAAATGACTCACCAAGGCCCACCCCAGCATAGATGACAGCTCCCAAAGCTGGAAAACCCGAGGCACACTGCACAGCCTGCAGGCAGCTCAACAGGCTGGGATGTACCCTTCCCGAGCAACTGGTCTGCTCTCATAGGGATGTTCGTTTCTGCTTCTCGCAGCACGGTTTATCTGTGAGTCTTCTTCTGAGCCCAGCTGAGTCTTCTTTGCAGCTTCTATTTCTGACTCTGGCAGGGAGGGGCCGAGTGAATCTGGTCAGTTTCAGGAACTTCCCCGAGCAATTTTGAGCTGTTTACCTTCCTGTTTAAGGAGTTTCCCTGGAGGATGGAATGTTGAATCTCAGACAGTTTCTTAATAATGTTTACCATACTTAACAGTAATTGCTGAATGCCTAACTTAAGGGAACCTTTAAGTGACACACAGATCACAACCCCCACTCCCCATTTTTACACACACACACACCACACACACAGTTTTCACATTGTACTTAAAAAAATCTTTAACTTTCCTCAAGGCAATATGTAAACAAATTCCTTAATTAAACAAATAAAAAAATAAGAGCAAGTGTTTTCTAATGCTTTTGATTTTGAAGCGAGTTTCCCAAGGCCATCAATATGTACTGTGGAGGAGTCAGAAATCACTTCTTATAACTCTATTCCCCCAAAATCATCTTAAAATCCACATTAGTGGCTCCCACCCTCATGTGACTTGGCTCCATCAGAACTGGTGGAGCAGAACCAGGACACATGTCTAATATGATTCCTCAAGTTATGGTATGGGGAGAAACCAACTGACTATCAATAAAGCAAACTCTTAATTTCCTTTTTTTCTAAATCAACCATGAGAAACAAAAACTCTTAAGGAATCATTAGATTCTATTTTTATCCCACTGTTCTTTGCATCATAACCCTAACTGTCCTTGCAACCCTGAACACATAAGATGATGTCCCATCACATCATGGATGTCCTGTCTCTAGTTCACAAACTGTCAGACTGGTCTCAAGTAGCTTACAAATCTTATTAACAGTTTCTATTTTAACTAAAACACAGAATGTAATCCTGGTAGAGAGTAGGTTTAGGGAGGGAGGGAGGAAGGGAGGAAGGAGGGAGAAAAAGTAAAAGCTTTCCGGAGACTGTGATAATCAGGTAAAACAGTGCTTAAAGTCTGGGCTGTCCTGGAGTAGGTTCAGCTCCATCACACACAACCCTCTCACCCTCATTTGTGTTGATGTAGAAACCAGGGCCTCCAGAGGCAAGGCAAACCTGTTTGTACTGGTTATTTTTCTCAGTGCTGTGACATTCCGGAGGGGGGAGAAAATTTAGGGGAAGGAGTTCACTGTGATGGGGAAGGCACAGGACAGTAGCAGAGGTTAGCCCACGGCAACAGGAGCATGAAACAGTTTGTTTCTGGATGGGAAAGCAGAGAACAGGACCATAGGTAAGACTAGCCTAGAGCCGTCACAGCAAGCTCTAGAGACACAGGCGTAAGCTAGGCCCTACCTCCCACCGGATCCATGATCTTCTCTGACAGAACCACCTCAGCACTGCTCAAGATCAAAGAGTGAACCAGGGTCAGCACCAGGATTTAAGGCGGACCCATGTGAAGAAACAAGCCAGGGACAGAAAAATGACATTCTTAATGACGTGTCATGACTGCAGCCCCACGACGTAGCTTCTGTTATCTGTTTGTGATGTTGTGTTTTTTTGGTCAGTGGGGAGATTCTTGTTGCATTTAAGGTGACCGTATTCTTGTGTCTCTTCCAGTTGCAGAAAGCTTTGCCAGGGACTTCAGATTGGGTCTGGAATGCCTGCCAAACACCTACATTTTAAAGAATCAATCCTAGCTTGGCACTACAGGGAGGTGGTAGATACTTTAGTAGAAGGTGGGGCCCACGGGAAGGTTTTAGGCTCTAAAGGGATTATGGGTTCAGATTTCCTTCTCCTTTCTGTCTCTCACACGAGGCACAAAAAGAATGAGCCTTGTTTACCATGTGTCTTGCCGGTTAGTACTGCTTACCTCAAGCAGTGAACTGAAACATCCCAGAGCCAAAATAACTCTCTTCATAAACGATTGTTGTATTATTTTTAATAACACAAAGGTATTCAATAACAGACAAAGCACAGTCCCTATCCTCCAGGGGTGCACAATCTAATAAAAAGGTACGGCCCATCAACAGTGCTTCCAACCAGAGGGTCACCAAGAGATCTGCCTGTGTATTACCCTCTGCAAAGTGTACCTCGTACTGGAAGCCAATCTATGCCTGACCTTGAGCAATCTTGCCAGCTTACTCAATATGTCTTGCTAGGAGGATAAACTGCTTTCTCTCTGCTGGGAGGGGAAAGCTAGAAGCATTACGCTGGGGAGCAGAAATGGCCACACATGCAGAGGGACCCATCTGCCCTTCCAGTAACACGTCATCCGAAAAGAGAAAAATAGGGGCTTCCCTGGGTGACTACAGAAGTCCCGAGACCACTTCCAGCTCTTCAATTCGTAACAGCTGGAAAACAAAGCAAAATCGACTTCTCAGTGTAGCACCCCCTGAAAGTCAGCAAGCACAGAGCATGGAAATGAGCAAAGCCCCGTGTCACACTAACCTGGAGGAACAAGTCAGCTCCTAAACGCAACTGACAATGTGAACTCCAACCGCCTCTTTTTGTTTAAGTTTTAAAATGTAGTCATTTATTTATGGCATGTGTGTGCATATGAAGACTCATTCCATCAGAGGTCAACAGAAGGGAGAAGTTCTTGCCTTCTACCATGCGGGTTCCAAGGATCAAATCTCAGATCGCTGGGCTTTCTTAGTGGCGAATATCTTGGCTTGTTAACCATCTCCTTAACCCTTCCTCTTTCTTGACCACTGGGGAAAGTTCATAAAATGGTGCATGTGTTGTAGATTACATGTAACTTCCCACTGGCCCCCGCCAGCAAGCATGCATGCCGTCTGACACCTCCATGTCTCCTGTCCACTTCAGCTGCAGTTGCTCCCTGTCTTTACACTCTGGGTGTGACACCAGGAGGAAAGGTTCTCAAGGAACAGAGGAGCCAAACACAGGGAGTTGAGATATGAGGTGAAGCTAGCCAAGTGTGGAGGGGGGGTGTGGGAGACACCTCTTGTTAAACAAAGATTTCCTTATTTACTCCTGGTGTTTAAATGACTAGAACAAGAGCCTTGGTTTCATACTTCAGGTCAGTTCTGTGTTCCCTGTAGGGTAAGCTTGATCCAAATACCAAATCCCTTTTGTGCTTACAGGACAATGTTTGTACCCTGAAATGTGTGTGTGTGGTTGTGTGTAATGGAGGAGAGAGGCTATTAAAATCCCTTCCACGGTGGGATTCTGATGTGGGAAGGTCATTTGTCAATCTGTTGTTTCATTGGTTAATCAATAAAGAAAACTGCTTGGCCTGATAGGACAGGAAAATTAGGTAGGCAGAGTAAACAGAACAGAATGCTGGGAAGAAGGGAAGTGAGGCAGACGCCATGCCTCTCCTCTCCAGGGCAGACATGATGAAGCTCCAGACCAAGATGGACGTACACTAGAATCTTTCCCAGTAAGACACCACTTCATGGTGCTACACAGATTATTAAAAATAGGTTAAGCAAGATGTGAGAGTTAACCAAGAAGAGGCTAGATATAATAGGCCAGGCACTGTTTAAAAGAATACAATTTGTGTTTTGTTATTTCAAGGCATAAGCTAGCCAGGTGGCCAGGAGCCAAGTGGCAGGAACGCAGTCTGCCTGCTCCTTCTACAGGATTCAAGGAGCTTGCTCTTCTGAGAAAAAAAAAAAAAATTCAAGTGGATCCCACTGCCACACCCTCATCTAGTCTCCTCTTTTCCACAATGGGCAAAAGAGCCTTTAGGCAGTCAATTCCACACAGCTGGCTTTTCCCTACCCTTCAGCTCTCAATACAAAACTCCTGGTTGAGAAGGATCTCCCAAGGTACGTGCCGGTATGTGACCTAGTTTGTTGACTTTATGGCACTCACTAGTATCTGAGATGTTTGTATGAAAACAGTTCTTTCCTTGGTTATGGCTGCCACTCGCTCTTAGGACAAGGTGTCCCATGAAACCAAGCACCCTCTGTGTTGTTCTCAGCTGTGTTTCCAACCAGAGATCAGTGGCCGCCACTAGGATGTGCTCGATAGAATGTTTACGGAGTGAAGCACACACTTTGTGGTCTGCCTCAGACAGCACTGATCCTGACCCTCAGTGCAATTTCTGAGGCTGAATGGAGGTTTAAAAAAAAAATAAAGATTCTAGACCCTGTCTTTGGATATCAACTATGATCATGAAAACATCAAATTTGCACTCAAAATTCTTGTTCTCATCACTGAACGTAGCAAAAGAAGAAAGAGGGAATTCCTAGTTACCTCAAGGATTTGGCAGACCTCTTGAGTGCATACTTTAAATCACCAAAAGCCTATACATTTTGCAAAGGCATGGGGCTGTATTTTTCCTTCTTCCTCACACAGGCACCAGATCTTAAAAAAAGAAATGATGAATGGTCATAGACATAAATATTCCAAGGCTAGTGATTATCAAAGACGAACTACAGACCACTATTTGGGGAACAGATGCTGGTGTGTATGTAGCTCATTGACAGGTCCTAACCCCTATCAATTTCAGACCTGCTTTATCAGTCAAGAATCATTCATAAAGTACTTTATAAATTCAAACTTCAAAAAAATATTAATTTAAAAATCTGCTTTTTAAAAATAGAAATAACTGACTGGAGACATACATTATATTTATAGTCACTTTAATGAAAGGATTGCCACTTCATTAGTGATGAGACAGAAAGAAACACTAAATTCTTACAAATAATAAAATATATCATGCTTGAATTACAATTAATTTCTGAGTAGGGGCTTAGAATGGATGAATCCACTAGAATTGACTACAAAGTTTCTTATTATGTGATAAACATTCACAAGGACACAGTTTATAAACTGATCCTGCCTAGGGTTGCCAAATTTGGCATACATACCATACATACACAAAAATCTCCAGTTGATTTGAAAAATGGGTGAATTTATGGTAGATAACGTTGTTAAGTATATCCTAAAGCAGATCATATTGGGTAGACTTACACTAAAAATTATTTTCTGTTATAAGTAAATGCTTGTAATTGTGGCTTTTTATATACTGTACATTGCCTGGCGAGCTTAATGTTGTCTGACGGCTATCCTAAACTGCTAGAATATTCTAATGTTTCAGCTGACTATTAGGACAGCAGATTCCCCGTCAGTGCCTTGAGTTGCCCTCAGACCAAAATTCAGCAATTCTCTGATGACAGATGGTAACAAATGTGACTAAGCAGACACCTCAACACAACATCCACAGTGTCCATGGAAACACATTCAAAACTGTCTGCCTACTTTCCTAAACTAATTTAGAATCATATAATCACAGAATTTTAGAATTGGAAACCTTCAGAGATTCTTTTTTTAAGAAAAAAAAATTATGTCACTTGCAAATGCAAAGAACTTTCCTATGACCGAAGTCAGCACGGGGGAAGGGACGGGTGTGCTCAGCACATTTAACTTCAGAGGAGCCAGACACCAGGCCTCTGCGGCTCCAGATTCTCTCGCCCCTCCCAGTGTCAGCAACTTAGAGGCCACCTTGATGAGTACATCTTCAACAGAGAAGAAATGGACTGTGAGCGTCTCTAGACTGAATGGGCACCAAATTCATCGGTGTAAGCCAAGTGTTGGGCACCCAATGGGTGTTTAAGATGTGTCTTGATGAAAACTGAATGACCACGTGGTCTGGAGTCACTGAGACCAAATATGGAGGAACCTAGGTGAGGAAAACACCCCAAGAGGGTAGACCTATGCGTACGGAGGTCACAGCTCTGCCTGCGGTCCTCTTCCTTAACTGGGTCCTCTCTCCGTGACACCCTAATGTTAAAACAGCCTCTCATCACTCCCTGCATCTGGATCCCATCCAACAAATCTCGTTCTTCATTCTGTTCAGACTCTCTTACTTCCTCACTGTCACCTAGTTTATCTACTCAGGCACAGGCCAGCAGACCATGGGCTTTGCAAGAACCTATGTCCTTAGGAAGGAACAGTATCTCCAGACACAAAGGGATACTGGAACAAACAGCACCCGGAAGACAGGAGAACAAGAAGCTCGGGGCCAACCCTGGCTCTATAAAACAATCAAAAACCATCTTGGGCTCCATGAGACCCTGTTTCAATGCAACAACAATGAATAAATCCTTACTTGGATGCCTGGAAAATATTAACACAACTCAGTGCTCATGTAGTTAAATGTGTGTGTATATTTTATTAATTCAGACGCCTGAGGCACAGCTAGCATTGTCCAAGCAACGTACTTCCCCTCCTCATCTGTAGCTGCTCTGATCATGTCTCTCACACTGCTTAGGAAAGGGAATCTTTCCTTCTGGGCCCTGGTCTCCATCTATACTTTTCCTTCTGAAGCTGCACACTACGGTCATGTTCCTCTTTGTGCAGCAAATGTGTTGATCTGCAAAGTTTCATCCATGGTCCCCTACATGGTGATAAGATAAAGAATTCAATGGAGTTCTGCTTGGGGATTTTCCAAGGGTTGAAATTTAAAGGGGCTATCGTTGAATGGTCGCTCACCAGAAATAAATTACTAACCTCCAAGATACTGACACTTCACAGTGTCCACAGAAGTGGGGTCTATCATCGCTCTCATTTTAGAAATAAGGGAAGAATGGTGAAACCCAGAAAGGTAAAGTGTCCTACCCAAAGCAAAACAGCTGGAGCCGAATTTAAACATGGGCCTCTCAATATAGTTCTAATCAAGTAAGTGAGCCTTAGAGAGTAAGTGGACAAAGTCATTTCCAAGGCCAGTCCAAGTCTATACAAAGTTAGGATGGTCACACCCAAAATAAACTAAATCTAGGAGAAAGGGCCTAGAAGGTTAAAGAAGAAGACAGCAATCCAACTTTTCCAATCACGGACAACAGGAAAGGATGGGAAAGGTCAGATATGTAAGCCTTGAACTAAAGAGCTGCTCAGCCTACATTCTGGAGCTGCAAGGTTGGAATTCAGGAAGTGGAGCTGCCTGGGGCCAATAGCTGGAGGGAGACAGGGAGTTCATTCACGTCAACTCTGCCGTCAATGGTCGGGAGCCAAAGGCTGCCTAGGACTACCAGGTCAAAGAGAACACCAGGCTTCCGGATGCCATCACTCAGTTTTCTACCCCAAAACACCTCCCTGGGCTTGCTAGGGGAAAGAACAAGGACAAATAACAAGAACTATCTAAAAAGGGGAGAAGGCGGTGGAGGACAGATGACTTTCTGGGAATCTCTGGGGATCCACAGAGACCACAAAGTAACTGCAAACACAAGGAGACAGGTCAACTTTCTTTTTTCTCTGTCTTTCTTTCCAAACTGGAATAGATTCAGAAAACTAAAGAAGTGGCCAGGTTTCTGTCAAAGCTAAAATGGAGTTTTAGCAGAGATTTTTATAATCACAAGACACTAACGGGGACTCACTAAGAATATCATGTCAAGTTAACTTTTATATCCTATTTCTGACAGAGCCATTGGTGAGCAGAAAAAGTCTTGTCCACTTGGGGTGTCAAGACTCTTGACACCTGAAGCATATAATAGCAAATTAAGAGCTGAACTCTGCCCAAACAGAACCTTCTTGAGACCCCTCTGCCAGCAGCCCTCTGAACATCTTAGCATCTCCCTCCCAAGGGGGGACAGTCACTTGCTGGGGTAAAGGTAGCACGCCCAATGGTTGTTTTACCTGTCTGAAGCACCCAAGTCAAGGTAGTTAGTGTAAGGAGCACACAGTACATCCTGCCTAGGAGACGAAGTCTTGGCCTCTCCTCAGAGAATGTTGAGTTGTAGTCTGAATGAGAAATGTCCCGATCAACTCATGTATTTGAACACTGTCCCTCAGTTAGTGTTGTTGTTTAAAGTTAGGGGACCTTTAGAATGTGAAGCCTTGCTGGGGACGGGCTTTGAGAACTCCTGGCCTGCTCCATTTACAGTTAACTTACTCTGCTTCCTGTGTGTGACTAAAATATGATCTGTGAGTTTCCGCTCTTGCGGCCTGCCGCCATGCCTTCTCCATGGCTGTGGACATCTAGCCCTTTAGAGCTCTAGCCAAACTGAAGTGTTGTCTTTTTTACAGCCATTGTATTTACCACAATATCAGAAAAGCACAGGCAGGGATTGAATGAATTAAGAAGCATACAACTAACGTCAGGGTGAAGAAGGGATCCTATTGGATGTTGTGAGAGAAGGCATTTCAGAAAGACGTCCTTAAGCACCAAATAGCACTGAAGCCAAGAATCAAGGTAGGGTTGGAAAATTAACAGCTAAGAAGACAGTTCTTCTGAAAGAGATTGTCAAGCTCAGCAGGTGGACCAAAGGCCTGTAAAGCAGAAACAAAGCACATTTACCCAGAAGGCAGGCTGTGGAGAAAGCCAAGCCCTAGAGGGGGGTGAGATGCCGGGTGATGCCTGATCCAAGGGCAATGGGCCTGGAGCTGAAGGGCTGGCAACAGGGGAAAGATAAGATCTGCTGGGCTCTGAGAAGAACCATTCTGCCTGTGTGTGCAGAACAAATTGGGGGATGGGTAGATGGGGGGGGATGGAAGCCCCCAGTGAGGAGAGTCTCTGTAATAATCCTGGCAGCTTCAGTTAGAATGAACAGATGCGGATCACTCCTGGGTCTGAGGGTTCACAGTTGCATAACAACAGCCAAGTTCATTCATGCTCTAGTAAGAACAAGGAGGAAGCACTCCTCGGGGCCATGTTTTTCCTTGGCTTGGTCCCTGTCCTTTTCCAACATCTTTATCTTGATGGGGACGAAGCCAGAGGGAAAACAGCAAAGCCTCCCACGATATAATTTTGGGAGGGATGTTCAACACCAGATCCAACCGAAGCATCCTTTGACCTCTCTCTAGACTCAGGCAAAGGTGGGATTCATAAGACAGAATCCCTCTAGCCTGTGTTCTCAAGGACCTCTCAGGCTGGGGGTACATCTGGGCAAACATTCACCAGGCTGTGATAAGGGCTTCCACAGCACTGTAAACACGCTTCCCAAAACATGTCCTGACAAGAAAAGTTAATTCTAATCCAGAAAATATGAGCTGTTTTTCAAAAGTGGCCTCTGGCCTTGCTGTTACAGGCTGGTAGCATCACGAGTGGTGGGAGAGGAGGAGGAAGGGCTCTCCTCACAGCGTGGAGAACCTGAGGAAGGTGAGAACAGAGGACAAACATCCAGCAGGAGTTCAAGGGCAAGGCCTCATCCTTATTTTAGAACATAGGATTAGTGTCCACGTGCTGGCTTACAAGTCACTCCACACACATGGCCTGTTTAATCTCACATCCTGATTGGTTTCTATGAATGCTGCTAGCAGCCCCTCCTCCATCCACCCACCCACAAAGGATAGAGTCATAAGACAGAGCCAAGGAAACAGGTTCCCCTCAAGAGCTTTTACTCCACTCTGGATCTAGGAGATCGTGTATAACCAATGGCGTGACATTTAAATGAAAGTGATGGTCCTCCATTCAGATTTTAAGACTCTTCCAGAGGTAGAAGAATGGAGAGAATCTGATGCTGGCCATTCAACACAGGCTCACAAATAATCTGCTTCATTCCGTGCATCTTCGTTATGACTGGTCAGAAATTCTGGTCAGGGCCCTTCTAGAGAAGAGATCGATGAACTGATGCTGAAGTCAGTGCTATCCAGCATGCCCACACACTAGCTCTACAGCCAAGAGTCAGTAAGCACTTCATTCCTACGAGGTTCAGTTTGGGCATCTTGAAACTGGTCCAACAAAACTCACACAGGGGCCACTGGGATACAGGCATGACGGTCACATGAAGCTGGACCACTGCACTAATGTTAGTTAGAACTCTAGCTCATATCCCTATCCAGATCGGAACACAACTGCATCAGAACACTCAACTTTTGAGAGATATTAAAAATGTGTAGAACATCTGGGAGGAACTGTGAGACAGACAGCTTAGAGCCTTGCAAGTCTGGACACTGGGGAAGCCTGAGTGCCTGCCCTGGCTCTGTCACTCAGCAGCTGTGTGATCTGAGGCAAGTCACAACTGATTTGTGACTCAAATCTTACCTTAGAGTGATGAGAGCTGAGATAGAGGTTCCAAATGACTTCCAAGCCTCACTCAGCTCCTCACTCAGCTTCTTAAATTTTACAATCTACCATATGAGGCTCTCATAAAGGAGCTAGTTTCCCAGAGAAGAAAGTCCTCTAACACAAGTTTGTGAACATGAAAGATGTTTGCAAGGAGATGAAGACACACAATGAGGGAAAGAGAGCAAAAACAAAAACAAAAAAACTACAACAACAACAACAAAAAAAAATGGAACTAGCAAGACAAGGACTCAAAGAGCAGATTCAGGCTCAAGCTAAAAAACAATTTCCAGTCATCAGGATTATTCAACAATGGACAAAAACAAAAATGAACACCAATACATGGCTACTGGGCTGTGAGATTCTCAAGGCAACGATCCTGCTCCTCAGCTTTACATCCCCAAGACCTAGCCTCATAAGGCACAGAGGAAACACTTAAGGGATGGGTGCATGCGTGGACGATGGAAATGGATGGGTAAGAGAGAAGCAGAGGGGAACAGAAAAGAGGGAGCTGTCTGATGAGGCAGTGAACTTCCCATTGCTGGAAGGTTCAGGCATCAGCTGGATGACCATCTGTACGGGCTGCTGCAGAGTGGAATTCTATCCCGTGTAGGAGGTTCCACTAAAGGTCTATGTGGTATTTATTTCCTAGCTTCTCTCCCCACTAACTCATCCTACATATTTTTGTCAGATTAATCTCCCTAAAGGACAGCTCTGTTGATGTCACCCTCCCACTCAGAAATTTTCAATTTCCCTATTCAACTTCCCATTCCCTATTCAATTAAATCCAGAATCCTAGCATTTGAAGACCCTATTCCTGCTCTGTCTTATGAAGTTGTTCATCTGTCAAAACCCAGCTTACCCATCTTCCCACCAAAGTGCTGACGATTCTTCTCTTTTCCTGAAGTTTACCCAAACTCTGCCTACTGTACCTTACTGTACAGAATTATGTATCTGGTGATAGTTCTGTCTTGTGATATGTGAAGTTCCTGAACAAAAAAACAACCTTTATCTCTATATCTCTAATATGAGGCAGAGCACCTAACTTTTGGAAATAATTCACTAAAAATAATGGAACTGCTGACTTTTGATAAGTCGAGCATTCAGTCAAGCATTATCCCCTTGGTTCTTATAACAAAGGTATTTATTACCCCCATTACATAACCAGGGAGGTGGAGCCTCAAGGGAGGATAACTAATGTGCATAAGACACAAAGGGAATGGGTTATAAGGGCTGTCTTCAACCCTGCAGTGCACGCCTGGAAGTCCTAGATAGGAGCCACTCCACAGAGCTATAACAGGACCAAAATAATTCATGTGCTTACTCATTCAGCAAGCATTTACTGCACCACTAGGGGACCCAGGCTGTGTGGAGTCTGTCTTCAAGACGCTTCCAGCCTAACATATGAAATCTGCATCAAATACTACCTGAGAAAAATGGCAAGAAAAAGCTCTCAAACTAAAGGGATGGAAAATATGACTGCCATGCCTTCCAATTCTGAGAACCACTGCATGCTGAGCCCTGCGGGAAATCATGCCATGGAGCTTTGTGGATAAACACACGGCAGTGCAGCAAGGCTGGCTACAGTAAAGAGAGCCATTTTTGAAGTACAAGTACCAGGGTCCAACTCCCAGGACGGCCACATTCTTGCTGCGTGCCCTTACGCAATTTACTTTCCACAGGTCAGTTTCCTCGGTCGGGGAAATGAGACAGATAGTATTTCCTGCCTCATGGGGATGGCTCAGAGATGAAAGACTGAGCCAACAATGAAGACCAACAACGATGCTACCATGCAGTGTTGATAGAAACTTCACTCACTGTTAAGTAACTTGACCAAAAGTACAGCAAGTGAGGGTCTGATTCCAATATCCAGACACAGCTCAAGTAGCCTCTGTATTCAGATTTTCAACACTGGGACAGGGAGGAACAACAACCTACTTTTGCTCATGGTCTCAGAGGCTGCAGTTTGTTGCCGGCTGGTTTTGCTGCTTTTAGCTTGTGGTAAGGCAGATCGTCATGGTACAGAGGGTGTGGCAGAAAAGACCCACGCACATCATAGTAGCCAGTAAGTGAAAGAGGCCCCAAGGTCATGCCCAAGGACTTCCTCCCCACAACAAGGCCCCACCTCTCAAAGTCTCCATCACCCCTATATCAGACCATCAAATTATGTCTCACTCAGTGGATTAGAGTCTTCATAACTGCCTCACAATGGTTGGGGTCACCAATTAGGGACCAAGCCTCAATAAATAGTCTTTGGGGGAACATGTAATGTCCAAACCGTAAGTCTTCTTCAGGGAGGATATGATGAGGTTTGAACTAAGTTTTGAAAGGTCAACAGGGAAGGGGAGGAGAGGAAAGTCTGCCAGTGGGAGTCATCAGCACCCATACTGCCTTGTCCCTGTACTGGTGCACATTCTGTGCTCTGACTGACACGCATGCACTACCCAACATTGAGTGCCAACCCACCTGACGTCAAGATCGACTCCCCACCCCCACTTCCCACATGCATGGCTGGCACATCTCTTTAGTAGTTAAAGCTTTTGGCATTTTTACACACTTTGGTCCATATACATGTTTACTTACATAATGTATGAATGGGTCTCCATGGGGATCCTGGGGTGCTGGTCTTATCCCATGAAGCAGCTTATTTTCGGAAGCACCAGACAGTGCTCACCGGCTCAAGCTCAGACATACTTGTTACACTAATTGCCACTACGAGGCTGAAATTAGAAAGCATCTCCACCTGCAGGCAGCACCACCTCAAATAGTACTTCCCACTTGACATCTTGAACTTCTAACCAATAGGAGGAGCTGTGATTTATTATGGAGAACTGGCACTCTTAGTAAAAAAAAAAAAAAGAAAGAAAGAGAGAGAGAGAGAGAGAGAGAGAGAGAGAGAGAGAGAACTGATAACCCAAAGAAACTCTACCCTGCCAAGCCCACATTTACTAGCAACTTATCCATATGCTTTTTTGATTTCCTCATTAAAGTGGAATAAATGAAAGCAAAGTGGGAAGGTCTATGTTTGGGGAGGGGTGGTTTGTTTGTTCAAGGCAGGGTCTCTCTGTACAGACCCAATTGTCCTGGGACTTACTCTATAGACCAGACTGGCCTAAAACTCACAGAGATCTGCCTGCCCCTGCCTCCTAAGTGTTGGGATTAAAAGCCTATACCACCATTACTTGGATGGGTATATGTTTGAAATGATCAAAACCCTATAAGAAAGTTTCCTGGTGTCAGGACACAGCAACCATCACTGCAGTTTTGTTTTCAAGTTTGAAGGAATCTTATTCTTCTCCTGGGTAAGCTTTGGTTTGGTCAGACACAGTACATGAATGTACTTAAGGAGAAAGGTAACCAATATCAGAGGAAATGCGCAGAAAATAAATATAACAGTGGTGAGAGTGTGACTTTCATGGTTAGCCCAGTCACACACACACACAGAGAGAGACAGAGAGAGAGAGAGAGAGAGAGAGAGAGAGAGAGAGAGAGAGAGAGAGAGAGAGATCTGCAATCATGAGGCAAAAAGCAAAACAATGAAAACGAAGATAAACTTATCCAAAGCTAGATAATCACTCTTTCTCTGGACTGTATCAGATGATTCAGTTGTCATCTGTATACTGACTAATCTTTATTTCCTGCAGATCTCACTTTTAATTATTACTTTAAAATATTTGGAAAATTGCATCTGAAGATTAATGTGTTAAAGGATTATTTTAAATATTAGCCTACTTTTAAATTTTACTGTGTGTGTAGGTGTTTTGCCTGCATGCATGTCTATGTACCATGTCCACGCCTCTGCCCAGGAGAGGCCAGAAGCAGTCCCTAGATCCCCTGGAACTGGAGTTATGAATGGCTGGGAATCACCACGAGGGTGCTAGAACTCACACCCAGGTCCTCTGGAAGAGCAACAATTGCTCTTAAACACTGAGGCATCTCTCTAGTCCCATACCAGCTAATTTATAACAACTCCAGCTAATTTATAATATTTAACCTCAGGAAGAATACAAGTGCATTTGAATAAGATACTGTTGGGAAAGGCTTAAGGGCTAGAGTTGCCCAGACAACAATGAAAAACAACAGCCTAATGGCAGACAAACCCAAGACAAACTAGTTTTTTTCCTCCTAGCAGTTAAAATTAGATGACTTCACAATGTTATCTTTCTTTAGGTAAAAGTGAACCGTGATCACAGGTCTCATTTTAACACAGCTGGCCAGACCTAGAGAATTTAACTCTTAATAATATCTTACAGCCAAAATAATGAGCTCCTGCTTCCTACATGAAGTATCTGTCTATAACCCAAACACAGACCAAGCTAATTTAGGCCAACAACTCAAGAGTAATTTTAGGCTACAAAACTGCTTCGGCTTTTATCCCCAAAGATATATTGTTAGTAAAATAAACAAAATCAGCACATTTCCTCTTGCATAGCCTAAATCCTAGCTCTCAGAATGTGAAGGATAGTTTCGCAATTTCCCTGAAGAGTCCCTTCAATTTGTTGTTGTTTATTACATGTTGTGTGTGTGTGTGTGTGTGTGTGTGTGTGTGTGTGTGTGTGTGGTACCTGTCACAGCTCATGTATTGAAGTCCAAGGACAATCTGCGAACAGGTTCTCTCCTTCCACTACGTGAGTTCAAGGGATGAAATGCAGGTGTCAGGCTTGGTGACAAGCACCTTACACACCTTCCTTGTCACCTCATCAACAGCTCTCCAATTCTGAATAACAGAAAGTATGGTCTGAAGGCAGACCTACAATTTAAAACTTGACTCCAACGTAGGGGGTCAAAGGTATCCTTAGCGATCCACACCCTCTCCTCCTCTGCTCACTCCAATGTGGCCAGTGAGCCTGTGCGGGAGTCAGATCCCGAATAATAAGAGAAATGCTGGAGTCACGGCCATCCCTAACCCCCAAATGTACTATAGAGGTATAGTGGCTATTGGGACAAAAACAAACTCGCGGATCAATGATTCAAAATGAAGACCTACACATAAACCCACACACCTATGGATATCTGATTTCTGATAGAGAAACCAGAAATACACACTGGAAAAAGACAGCATCTTTAACAAATGTTGCTAGTCAAAATGGATGGCTGCATGTAGAAGAATCCAGACAGATGAATACTTATCACCCCTGCATAAAACTCAACTCCAGAAAACCAGATACATTAACCCTTACAGAAGAGAAGTGGAGAATAGTCTTGAACTCATTGGCACAGGAAAAGACCTTCTGAATAGAACACGGCTAGCCCAGGCACAAAGATCAACAATTAATAAATGAGACCTCATGAAAACTAAGAAGCTTCTGTGTAACAAAAGACACCAGCATTCAGACAAAGCAGCAGCCTACAGAATGGGAAAAGATTTTTACCAACTCCACATCCAATAGAAGATTAATATTCAAATATATAAAGAACTCAAGAAACTAGATATTGAGAAAATAAGTAACCCAATTGAAAACTGGGGTACAGATCTAAGCAGAGAATTCTCAACAGAAGAATTTCAAATGGCTGAGAAACACTTAAGAAATGTTCAACATCCTTAGCCATCAGGGAAATTGAAATCAAATCTACTTTAAGATTTCATTCTGCACCCATCAGAATGGCTAAGATAAAAAAAAAAAGGACAGCTCGTGCTGGTGAGAATGTGGAGTAAGAGAAACACCCATCCATTGCTGGTGGCAGTGTACAGCCACTATGGAAATCAATGTGGCAGTGCCTCAGGAATATGGGACTAGATCTATGTCAAGACCCAGTTACACCACTCAGGCATATAAACAAAGGACGCTTCATGCTACCACAAAGACACTTGCTCAACTATGTTCACTGCTGCTGTATTCACAAAAGCCAGAAACTGTAAACAAACTAGATGTCCCTCAACAGATAAAGAAAATGTGGTATATTTACACAATGGAATATTACTCAGTTGTTAAAAAATAAAATCATGAAATTTACAGGAAAATGTATGGAACTAGAAAAATTCAGCCTAAGTAAGGTGACCCCCAAAAGACAAATGTGGTATGTACTCACTTATGTGGATATTAACTGTTAAGTCAATGATAACCAAGCTACCACCTATAAAACCACAGAGGTTAGGTATGGGGGGGGGGTCAACTGATAGATCTCCCTAGGAAAGAGAAATAGACTAGAAAGTTATAAATGGATGGAGGGGCTGGGGCAGGAGGATCAAGCGGAGAAGGGAAGCAAAGAAGGGAACAAGGGAGAGACAGCTAAAATTAAGGCTCTTTGAGGGGTAGTATGGAAACTTAACACAGTAGAAGCTTCCTAAAATATTCATGTAAGATCTATTTCAGTCAAATAATGGGGAAGACAGAGCCCCACCTGAACATCTCGTCACCAAATGAAGCTTCCAGTACCAGAATTGGGTTACAATTAATTGAGCTCTTGGCCAAAGGGGTCCCAAACAACCCAGACTTTTGCCAAGACTGGAAGTTGCTCTCCACAAACTGAGAGCAGGGCCCTATTGCTTAAGACAGCACCTCCACAACCCACTGACCATGGAAAAGTCAAGCTGGAGCCTGCACAGAGCCTTCACCCCTGCACACCAGTGTCTTTGCTCCAGGATGTTACTCTGGATACTACCAAAGGAGAAACAGAAACACCAACCCAGCCACACTCTCTGTCCTACCATGGTGTGTTGCCTGAAGATATGCTAGGGCGCTGGTGGCACAAAATTTGTGGGAGTAACCAACCAGTATCTGATTTGATCTAAGGCCCACTCCACAAGATGGAACCCATATCTGACACCACATGGGTGACTAAGAATCTGAGACTAGATATCTAGAGACCGAGGGAAAAACCAAATACTACTGTTCTAAGGGGGAAAAAAATAAGTAGCAATAAAATGACTCCTAATGACATTCTGTTATACTTTATAGATCAGTGTCTTGCTCAGTCATCATCAGAGAAGCTTCCTCCTACAGCAGACAGAAACAAATACAGAGACCACAGCCAGACATTATACAGAGAGTGGAACATTCAGGCCTAAAAGGGGTGTTTCCATCAAATCCCCCCTCAAGGTTCAGGGAACCCCACAGAAGAGGAGGCAGAGTGTAATAGTCAGAGGGGATGGGGGACACCAAGGGATGAAGGCCCTCTAAATCAACACGACCAACACACACAGGAACTCGCAGAGACTGTGACAGCACGTACAGGACCTGCATGGGTCTGCACCAGATGGAGTCGTAGAACTGAAAGGAGAAGTGGACAGATTTCCCACCCCTCACCCAGAAGCTGTCTCCAATCAATACACACTTGCAAATGAAAATTTAATCTTCTTCAAGGGAGTCTCAGTGGGGAAGCAAATTACTCTTAAGGATAGGCTATGTGACCATGACTAGATGGTCAAAAGGAAATGAACACAAGGGCATCTTTGGAAGTCTCTTGTCTCATAATGTCATGTCAGGCCTCGTTTTTTATATCTTATTTTTAATTTAACACATACAGAGGCTTCAAATTTGGATTATTTATGGGATTTCTCAGAGTGCAAAGGAGTGGGGCTCTGCATCTATGTTTCTTGTGACTTTTCTTTGGGCTCTTATTTTTTTCTTTACTTCTTTTCTCCTTATTTTGGTCGTATTCTGATGTTAAGTTTTTGTTTATCTTATTATCATCTCTTAGATACCTGTTTGTTTTCTAATGAGAGACAGGAAAACGGGGTGGACCCAGACGGGAGGGGGTATCAGATCATGTCACATTCTACAGGCAGCCTTTCCCCTTCCTCTGAGAGCAAACATCGGAGGCCTGGGCCCCTCTATACTCTATTCCTGGACCTGTATCTCCCCCCTCTCTCTCTCCCTTTTATCACCTCTCTGGTCAAGCTGGTCTGGATGCCTAGGGTTGCACTGCCTTGAATGCTCCCACACACTATATGGCTACCTTCACCTGAATCTTCCAATAAATGCTCCCTCCCCACTAGACTCCTTTAAGTTAACATGTCCTTTAACTCTTCTTCTCCCCTTTTCTCTCCCCGTGGTATTAATACTTTTAAAAAGGACATAATTCCTTAATTTACTATATTTATTGCCTGCTTCCCCCAGTTAGGCAGAGGATGTACTTAGTGAAGGCTGAAATTTGTCTAGGTTGACCACCCAGTGGACTCTCAAGTGCTAGGGATAGTATGGCTCTTTAGTGAACATTTGTGGGGTGGGTGACAATGGCCTCTGGTTGCCTCACTTCCTCTGATTCTATGAGGTACTGATGACTTCCTGCACCGTAAGCTGGTGATTAGATATTCCACCACAGAATCCAACTCAAGAGACTGAGTTGCACAAAGTGCTACAGCTGGGAATCCGACACTCCCTAAGGATTCTCACGATGGATGCCCAGGCCACAATGCAACAGTGTTGGGAGATGGAGACTCTGAGAAGTGTCCACTGATGTGCTTCCCGGGGAGTCCTGGCTGCCGTGGGGCTGGACTGGTCACTCAGGAGCAGATTACTTTAAAGCAAGATTACCCAATCATTCGACCTCTTCCACGCGCACCTACTCATCACACTCGAACATGCTCCTGCCTGCTCTCTACCACCTGGTGCATATCCTCAAAAGACTCCAGCACCACACTGCTAAGACTTTCCAGTCATGAGAACTATGAGCTAAATAAATCTTTGTTTTTAAATCACTCTGCCTTGGCTACTTTGTCACAGCAAGAAAAAAAAATGAACAAAGATGCTAAAGTACAAAAGCGTGTGGCTGCCATCATTTAGTGAAGGCTTCCTATGCACCAGGCATGGTGTGTTACATTTCATTTCATCATCACCAAAGCCAACAAACAAGACATTATTGTCGTCATTTGGCACAGGAGTAAACTGGGCTCAGAAAGACTACACAGACAACATAATCTAAGAACACACCACTGAAAATGCCCAGGGGAGCTCCCTGCAGACCCAGGGCTGAGCCCCATTTTGTCTCTTGGCAATATTGACTCACATCTTTGACAGTGTCAAACAGTAAGAGCTATAGCCATGGTTTTAAAGGGCTCTGGGGTACAGTTAGTGATGGGCAGAAAAGCAGGACTCAAAGAAGAGAACAGGGAGAATACTGTAAGAGAAACTGTACTCTTCTTGATTGTTTGATGAGCCAAGTTCAAATTACATAGCCCAGGCTAGCGTTGAACTTGTGATCCCCCTGACTGAGTTTCCATGGTGCTAGAATTATAGGACTGCACTATACCTGACTAAAGCTATACTTTTATAATAAAATATCTGATCATCTTGTAAAATCATACTGATACTCTGACAGACAAACCAACAACAGAATATCAACGGTCCAGCCTACTGAAGGCAGCCCTGGCCAGGACAAGCCCTAACCTCTTTACTAAGTCTTTGCAAAGTGGCATCATGCTGCCCAGGCTAATGTAGTCCCTACAGATCTTGACATTCAATAACAGAAGCCTATCAATGCATCAAGAGAAAAAACAGTATTCAGTAAGTCAGCTATTTCCCAGCCACAGCTTCTGGCATTGGGAAGTCTGACAGCCAGTTCACAAGCCCAGCAAATCAAAACCTAACTCAACTAGGACTTCCCACAGAGCAGCAGACAAAGTTATGACTCTACTGGAAGGTCACGTTTGCGAATCACCACTATGGAAGGTCAAAGGCTTGGTCAACATCTAGACACAAAGGAGACAGAGTCTATGAGCAAGAAGGACCAGCAGGGCCTACCACTCTTCAGGGAGAGGGAGGATCCAAGTCAGGCAGTCACTTGTTTGACTTAGAACAGGCTAGGAGTGAAGACAGAGCTGCAAACCCTGTCCGGGGCAACTGGTGCCACCTCACCCAACTCTTGAGCCAAAGACAGTGGAGACCAAGGAGGGGAGGCCAGTCCTTACTAAGAAATAGGACCAAGCTTCGTCACCTGACAGGCCTGGCTTTCTTCCAAGGTTACTTCATCTTTTCACCAAAATTTGCCTATGGCTTCTCTCCCAGACACGATGTAAGGAGATATATGTTTTTACTCTTTCCAGACAGATGGTGGCCATCTCACAAACTAGGTGCAGAGGTTAAAAGAGAAGCTAATACTTCAGCATCAGAAATTATCTCTCATACATGGCCAACTCAAGTTTCCCTCTTGCATACTAATTCTCCATTTTGAGCTTAAAGATCTAAAATTAGGTAACACATAAATGACAAAAATTCATTTTCTGGTAACCATTAACCCCTCCCCCCATTTTAAATCCCTACTAAATAGTTTTAATCACATAACAATCCTAGTCTTAATTTTTGAGATCTATAATTTGTACCCATTTTAATATCAAATAAACAGGCTGTCCTTAGGGGAAAAGAGATTAATTAAAAGCCTTCTCCAACTGCAACCACTGTCAGAGTTGTCCTGACACGCGGATGTCTTTGGGGGAAGGGTGTACTTAGGATCTAACTATACTTAAAAAATAGCATTGTTGCTATGGAAGCAGCTCTATATTTTGACTGTTTTTTTCCTGATGGCAGCAAAGGCCATATTCTTTATATGAAGCTTTTCTCTTCACTTCGGAGTGCTGTGACAGTAATCCACCCCATGTAGCATGCCCTGCCTTGCCCAGGCAGTCACCCGTCCTTCATGCACTGCTGAGCCCAAGACACTGAGGGCAGAGCATAAATCAACCGGATTACACACACACAAGTGCAAGCAGAGGCCCATGAACGTGTGCATGAGTGCACACGTGTGTGTGCGCACACAACACACACACACACACACACACACACACACACACACACACACCTCGGTCACTCACCCTTTGATGGAATCGTAGAGGTCACCCAGCTCTCTGTTAGAGCTTGTCTGGTCAAACTCTAGCCCCTCAGCTTTCAGGCATTTCATCAACAACCACTAATCAAATCATGGACTCGGGAGTGAATCATTTTTACTTTACACTGAGTGTTTCAAAAATTTTCCATTTCAGTGTGCTGGCCTTTCTTCAATGGTCATCTTTGGAAGGGAGCACTTGTCCCAGAAGCCCAGGGAGCCTGCTCTGACGTACTAAACCTCCCTGCTAGGGTGCCTTCTGGGCTCCCATGGCACCCAACAGCCCAGAGGCTGCAAACTGTCAACCTTGAAGGACCGAACACAGAGAAGCAACCAGCACGCAGACAGAGCCAAGCTTGCCAAACGGGGTAGGTAATCGCATTGAGTAATGCTGTATTTCATAAAAATGAGGTGTAACCCTCAAGCCATGAAACAGGTTTTCTCCTGCGGATCATAATCTCACTTTGAAGGGAAATTCTAAAGAGGAGTTCCACATATACAGGGTGATGGATGTGCTCGGGTTTGGTTTGTTTTTACACAATGACAAGGCCCTTCTTTGGAATTATTACAAAATCGCCAAAGGCACTATGAAGACATTTTCCACTGAGATATACATATAGATCAAGATTGAATAACGCTGAATCAATGACGTCAGTTTTCTCCTAATCTAGCAATTCGGCTGATTTTCACAAACTTTATTCTTTCTGTACTGTTCTCATCACCTCTTGGTGGAAACAAGACATTAAAATATGATTCTTCAAAGAATTTCCAAAGATCCTTGAATAAATAAAAGTCTTAAGTATCTGAAGTGACGTGAGAGAACCCTCACCCAAAAATGTTTACTGAGCAAATTCCAGCAAGAAAAGAATATATCAGTTCACAGGGAGTAACTATCTAGACCCTTTTCAATTTACAGTATCTTTAGGGAAATTATTTTGTTTCTGTGAAGATTTAGTTTCTCCCTGGCAATCTTTCTGGTCTGGGATATATTTTAAATAAGTAAAAGAGAAACTGCGATTGCTATTACAGTAACCCCTGTCTTCAGCAGATAGATTCCAAGATGCCCAGTGGATCACTGAACTACTTATACTAGTCTGTTTTCTGTTGTTGCAGCAAAACCCTTGAAGCTGGATACTTTATTAAGATTATTATTTAGTTCACAGCGCTAGAAATCTAACGGCATAAGCTAGGATCCTGGCAAGTCCCCAACCCTATCCAACTGCATTACAGTAAGACAAGAATCCAAGATATAAATATATATATATATATATGCATATGTATATGTATATGTATGTATATATATGTATATGTATGTATGTATATATATATATATATAATTTTTTCTGAATGAGTGCTTTGCCTCCATGAATACATGGGCACCACTTTTGTGTCTTGTGTCTCTGGAGTCCAAAAGAAGGTGTCAGGTCTCCTGGAACTGGAGTTACAGAAGGTTGTGAGCCACCATGTGGGTGCCGGGACCTGAACCCAGATTCCCGCAAGAGCAGCAAGTGCTCTTCACCATTAGGCTTCTCTCCTGCCCCAACAGCAGCACTGTAAAACAACAGGCTCCTAGGAAAAAAGAAACCCACATGCATCCACCATCAATCTTTGAGGCCAAGACACTCAAACCCTCACTAGCCTTCACCAGGTCTACCTCTTAAAACTTCCATCAATTCAGCACTGCTACAGTGGTGAGCACACTTCTAACATGTTAACTTTTGGGAGGCAAACTACACCCAAATCATAGTGTATGAACCCTGTATGAAACCATGGCTTCTTTTTCCAAAGGGTAATATCTACAACAAAGTGTTTTCCAACAATATGCTCTAACCCACACCCTTGATCTGACAACTGGCATGGCTACTCAAGGATTAGCTGAGCACAGTATACCATATGGATACACTGAGCCAACAGTTCTTTCACATTCCAGGAGAATGGAGCAAGATGGCAGACGATTTCAGCACACTACCCAGAATGGCATGGACTTTAAAATTACAGCTTCTTTATTTGGGGAATTTTCCACTTAATCTCTTTGGACTGCAGTAATGAATAAACAAAACCATGCAGGAATAGATTTTAATGTGTGTTCCTGAGTAATGGACTTAAGAATGGTCTTCTTACTCTATATCATCATAGAGAGAACGACCTCGCCCTTACAATTGTGAAATCAACACACTTATCCTCTTGACAGTTCAGGTTGCGCCATCAGCATCAAAACCCCTGTGCCACTCACGTTTACCCTCCTCAAAGAACCAGCGCTTCAAGAGAAAGATGAGCTCCCAGTGCTCTCTTTGCTCAGGCTGACTAGCAGTGAGGAGGCAGGATGGTGAACATGTGAACGTAACAAGCTCCTAAAAACGGTACCTTTCTAACCTGGCTACTCTTCACTCCTTGATGCTTCTGGTACTTTCTCTTCTCTTGTTCAACATTAAATGGCTCCCCAATTTCTACTAAAGGAAACTCCAGAGCATTAGTGGGTCACCTCCCACAGTTAGGAAAGTGCTGGCTCATGATATACGATGTGTATTTGCGACTATGTGGGCCACAGTCCAAGCTCTGTCAGAACAGAACATGCAAAATGGGCACGTCGCTGATTTCCAGCCCAGGACTCCTGCAACAGAGGATCATCAGCTGGTAAAGCTGATGGACTGTCACTTCGGTGAGCTTCTTAAGAGACTGGTGTGTGCTCTGAAGTCTGAATCTGTTCTAGTCACTAGGCCTAAAGACTCGAAGAGGCTAAACGATTTTTCGAAGTCATACTACTAACTAATAGCAAAGCCAGTAGTCAAGGTCCTTGCTTCCTGCCTGCCAGTGAGTGTGCTTAAACACATAAAGCCCCTTTGCTGACCTATGTCCATCTCTAGTCCAGTAACCCATGCTTGGCCCAAGTTCCAGAAACTAGAACTGCCATGCCCGGGGGACCCAGGGGAAGGCAAACCCCAGTATTTTTAAATGATCCTTCCAAGAATATAAACAAACAAACAAGATCACTCGTGTGGCCAAGTTCATAATTACCGTCTAACCCAGAGCAAGGCTCTGGGCTGTGGGGAGAAGCATTGTAGTCCTGAAGGCCACGTTGCTCAAGTTATACTGATCTTCATCAAATGCACCTCTGAGCTAACAGAAATGATGTTCAAGGGCCGAAAGATGAAACAACGGGAAAGGAAAGTCTTTGAATGATCTCCCCTGGGATGATGTATGTGAGCAAGTGTCTCTTCATCCCAAACAAATGATTCTACCCAAGTCCAGGTTGATGAACCACAGAGTTTACTGAGGTTATCTACAGGAAGATGGGAAAGGGGTTAGTTACAGGTGTATGGGTGACAAAGGACACACCCCAAGATGGGTGAAGACTTATGAAGGCTGCACGGCAGCATCCCAGCCAGGCTTCACGCAGCTGCATGGATGACACTCCCTGTGAATCACAGCTTTCTGATCTTCCCCAGCCTCGCAAGCCTCCTCAGCCTCCTCAGCCTTCTGAATCTCTCATCCCTCTGGGAGAGAATGTCTTGATTTGGAGGAAACAATCTATTTTTTGTTTTGTTTTGTTTTGTTTTGTTTTTCGAGACAGGGTTTTCTCTGTAGCTTTGGGGCCTGTCCTGGAACTTGCTCTGTAGACCAGTCTGGCCTCGAACTCAGAGATTTGCCTGCCTCTGCCTCCCGAGTGCTGAGATTAAAGGCATGTGCCACCACCCAGCCAAGATCTTATAGAAGGCAAGATGATCAATAAACCATAATCAGAACTATCCACTTAAGTTCCTAAAGTGTAAAACTTGCAAATGGCGCGCCAATATTTTAACAAAAGGACAATATCAACCAAAAGCAGAATTGATCTACAGATGCTACATAAAGCTATTCAAGAAGATAAAATTAAACGTGAGGTTGGAACAGCTATTGCCAACCATCTCACCACCACCACCACCACCACCATCAAGAGGCCTTTTCCACTTGGTTTGGACAACTGTGGACCATACAGCGATCCCCATAGGAAGATCAATGTGATATTTACAACCCAAAGCCTATTTCCTACTGTCTCACCAAATTAATTCAATGAGCAGCTATTAACTTCTGGTCTAGTGTTGGGCATTACAGAATGAAAAGGGACTCTATAATTCATGTTTCTACTACAAAAGTCCTCTGTAGGTCTGTCAGCATTGTTATAATAAATCACACAGGAAAGTGCATGACAGTACCTGGGATTCACCTGGACTGAAGAAAAATACCTGCAGTGTGCACAGAGAAGCTAAGGTCAGAGGGACTTTCCTCCTTGCTCCGCCTCTCTGGATCTGACACATCCCTGTCCCCTTTATGCTGGTTGCTTTTGTCAACTTAGCACAAACCTATACATATCTGAGAAGAGAGAATTATCTTTTTTAATTTTTTCTTTTTTTATTGATTTTATTGAGATATACATTTTTCTCTGTCCCCTCCCTTCCTTCCCCATCCCTTTCAACCCTCTCCAATGGTCCCCATGTTCCCAATTTACTCAGGAGATCTTGTCTTTTTCTATTCGAGGGAATCATCTTAACTAAGAAAACGTTTCCATAATATTGGCTTGTTGGCAAGTCTGGAAAGCATTTTCTTGATTAATGATTGATGTGGGAAGGTAGAGCTCACTGGGGACAGTGTCACCCAAGGGCAGGTGGTCATGGGTTCTATAAGAAAGCAGACTGAGCAAGTTATGGAGAGCAAGTCAGTAAGTGGCACCTTCCATGACCTCTGCATCAGCTCTTGGCTTTAGGTTCTGGTCCTGACTTCCCTCAGCAACATCAGCAACAGACTATAAATATAAGTTGAACCTTTTCTTCCCCAGGTTGCTTTTGGTCATGGTCTTAATCACAGCAACAGAAAGAAAACCAGGACACCCATCCTTCCCTTTGACTTTCCTTATTCACAAAATAAAAGTAGGCCTGAAGATCACCTGGTCACACACAGCCATATTTTCAACAGTAGAGACATTTTTTCCCATAGTTCTGGGAATAAGAGCAAAGATGAAGGGTGCTGTCACTGCATTTTCGTGACAGTGAACTCAGTGTGTGTGTGTGCTCACCTGGTACAGTGAAGCTTGACATAGCTACTGCAGAGATTCAGTACAAGCTCTTAAAGCAGCCAATAGAGGAAGGAAATATTCTTCATACGCATGAATAAACCTAATATAACCAACTCTGACATCATCCTCATGTCCTCACAGGACAACAATGCTAATCCAAAGCAGCTCCACATTCCCTTATTCCCAGGCATTCTCAACACTGTCCGATTTCATTCAAATGAATGTTAGTATTGACTACAAATAAACTGGAATATTTATGGGGATTGGAAGATGAGTTTTACTTCTAGAGTTGGATGGTAGATATTAGATTTTTCCATTCTTTGGTGCTGGGGAAATTTCCTATGCTGAGGATTGAGTACGGGGTGCCAAATTTTGGGCAGGTGCTATTCTACCAAGCTACACTCCCAACTCTGGAAACTAGCATTTTAAGAATTTCTCCACATATTTTTGGCACTGCCCATACACCATGGTATACGGAAGCCTCAATCACTCCCTTGATTGAAGAATTCAAAATCTGCTCACAGTGGCCACTGCAGGCTCAGATCAGCTCTACCCAGCAGGTGTCAGGAGGACTACAGAGACTAGACTCCTCCCACTTGCTTGGACGACCTTGTACTGAGCCCATCCTGACTTTTAACTCCTCACGGTGTATAAAAGTGGTGTCCTACGAAGTTTCTGCTCACACTCATCAACAGAATTATTTTTAGACAACCTGGAGAATACACCAGGGCTTTTCTCAGGTAAAGTTAGTCTGTCAACGCTAAAGTCCCTTCAAAAAGAGAACTTCGCCCTGTATACTAACAGAAATAGCCACACTTGTCCAGAACAATGATATATTTTTACCTTATAACTTAGTTTTGTAACCAATTGTGTGTCTCCCTTTCAAGTGGCTGCAGGGTAATTTGGGGCAACTTTGTAAACTATCTTTAAAGTCCTAGGCAGGCCTTACTCCGTGCATTCCTTTGTAGACTATTGCTAATGCACTAGGCAGGCCTTACCCCATGCATTCCTTTATAGACTACTGTTAAGGTCCTAGGCAGGCCTTACCCCAAGCATTTCTTTGTAGATTATCGTTAAGGTCCTAGCCATTCATTTCTAGACACGAATATTCTTCTGCTTCCACATGACTGATACCATACGGAATTTGGGGTTTTGTCTTTATTATTGTGATTTTTTTTAAAAAAGAAACAACTAAATAGGGCCAGAGCAGTCACCCAGTTGATAAAGTGTTTGCTTTACAAGCTTGAGGACCTTAGCTCGAGTCCACAGAACACTTGATTAAAAGAAAGAGAAAAAAAGTCAGGCATGGTGCTGTCTACTTGTAGCCCGGTGCCGAGGAACGAGAGACAGAAGATCTCTAGTCTTCACTGGCCGACCAATCTACCCTACTGAAGGAGTCCTAGTCCAATGAGAGATCCTGTCTCAAAATCAAAGTTGGTAGTGCCTGAGGAACAGCACCGGAGGTTGATCTCCAGTGCGCACACACACATACACTTGCTAAGCAAATAACATTTAGTAAGTGCCTAGGCATGGTTTATTTGATTCAGGCTCCTCCAAAGGGATGCTTACCGCATGTCAGAGCATCTAAGCACCGAAATATGATCCAGATCTGAGTTCCTACGATGCACCTTCTAGTACGCATTCCTCACCCAAGAAGCCCCATTGCAGGCCTGCAGTCCATTGCAAAGCAATGACCTAGCTTGGTTACTTCCTCAGTAAAGATTTGCTTTGTCTCACAGGGATGATGTTGAAATGTGGGGGACAAAAATAAGCTAAACAGAAATCTAAAAACTGCCCAATGATATAGTCATCACAGAACCCATCACCTAGGAAGACAGGAGTAAATTACAAAATAAACCCATGTCCTTTGAGGTTCTATATGATGATGGACAGCTCTAACAAATAGTTTCTAAATATACAATCATCTTGCAAATTTATCAGCTTTATCATTAGCATAAGAAGAGCATCAAATAAGTTTAATGTCTCACATTGGAGCTTGAAACTCAGCGAAACAAACCAAGGGGACCAGAACTGAATTTTGGCTTATGACAGAAATGAAGACCCTTGAAGAAATACATAAAGCCAGCCCTCTTCAGTTATGCTGGATTAAGGGAATGACAGCGCTCACTTTCCACACCTAGTGTAAAAGCACCAAGAGGTGCTCAGCAGCTTACTTCAAAGAACAAATTAGCATCCTCACTCGTCATGAGTAAGAAGTATCCTCACATGTCAGTCATGAAAAAGGAGCATCCTCTATAGGCTCAGAGCAAGATTCTCAAAGCACATACACTTAGCAGCTAAATCCTGGAAACTAGACGGACCCTGGGATCTCGAATTTGATCATAAACTGTCCCTTAAGTCGAAAGATTCAATTTTAAACTAAAACACAATGTCAGTAGAATATAGAGAATCATTGAGAGATTTTTCTTCAAACTGAAAATATTTCATTTACATTATCTATGCAGGGTTTGATGATTGCCCAAGAGAAGAGATTATTTGACGAGAGATTTCAAGAAAAGAAATATTTTTGGTAAATTAAACTTTCATTATGTCAGGTAAAATAAATTCAATGACTACATTAGAAAAAAATCTAAAACTTGATGACAAATTCTTGTTCAACACCATCATCATAAACCAGAAACAAGTTCTAGCTATGTAGAACCCACTGTAATTCGTTTCAATTTGCAGAAATATGTCCACCTGGGAATGAATGGCTCCCACTGTTGTTCAACACTGCACAGCAACCCACAGTCCGGTCTACACTATGACAATTCAGCATCTTCAGGAGCTAGAGTGGAGGCCTAAAATCCTATCTTATCTATTCAAAAATCATTCTATAACTCGGGATAACCTTCCCAAGACAATTCCCAACCTCTTTAGTCATCTTCATCTATGCAATTATCTGCCGTTATCAAAACATTGCTTCCGATGCTGTGTTTCTTAGACAAATTAGCTTACCTAGCATTTTTCTATCTCACTGGCCATTTCAATAAACTCTGAAATAAGAAGAAACTTGCAGTTTATTTTTCTAGATACAAATCCCTTTTCCTAGATGATTTTGCTAAAAAGTATCGATTCCTCCCTTGGCCCAAGGTGGAGTTAAGAGATGAAAGCTCAACATTTGCCTGCATTCTAGGCCTTTAGTCTTTACTTTGGCTGAAGGCACAGGGCTGTCATTGTCCTTAACCCTTCCTCCCAAGTCACCTTAGATTCCAGGAACTTCAAAACCACCCAGGACAGACCACCCAGCAGATGAGAATAACTACCTATTGAAGAGGAGCTATATCCAGGAATGTCTCCTGGGAAGCACCTTACCACCTCAAGCAATAAAGCCTTCTTTACTATTAATAATTTTAATTATGTGTATGGAGGGCGATGGTGCACATGAGCACATGTGTCTGCAGAGGCATCGGGTCTGGAGCTGGAGTCTCAACCAAACTAGGATCCTGGACAAGAGCAGTAAACACTCTTCCCCAGAACCAATAAGGACCTCTTTGATCACCATTCCAAACCAGAACTGAGAAAGCTATCAACCAGACCCCACATTGACTGGGACTGTTTATGTACACAGATCTCTTGCCTATACCCCAGTTCTTTCTGTAAAGCACACATGGACTTGGGGGGGTCAGTGGATCTTTTATTTGTTCTGTTTTACTGATGCAGTCACAATAAACAAATTTCTCTGCTCACCACTGCTCATCTCTTTAATTGCATACAGGGAAGAAGTGACCAAGCCTAACCTGCTGGGGCTGCTGGAGAAAGAATTTTGCTATCAAAACTCTGTTACAGATATTATTTTACATTTTTAGAGAAGTCTTATTTCAGCTCATATTGAAGAAATAAATTTCCCACCATCTCTATAACTTCTTCTCCACAGAGAATGTTTAATGTATCATTTTTATTTCTCATAAGCTTGCCAATTTTTCATCCTTTATCCCCATTCTGCTATATCTCTTTCCCTGGCTTTACACAAATTTATATAAATGTTTTGATTCTCTTTTGCCTAGCTACTCTGCTGCCCTGCTAGGGAAAATGGCATAAATAAGAGTAAAGCCAATGGGGGTATGGCAAGAATGTAGGATATTACTCAGTAACTCAGAGACACAGGGAATGAAACAAGTCCCTGGGGCTTCTGGAGTCACCACAACATTTAATTCAATTTGGTATATATCTGTCAAGCCCACTGTGAGCCTAGCATGGTGCAAGGTGAGAGATGAACTACCCACATGGGCAGGGCATGTAGACCAAAGTCCTCACTCAGCAAGGAATTAATTATTGTTCTGTAAGGAGTTGGTAATTCATGACCAAGAGAATTCTAATACTTTGGCAAAGATTGCTTTCTTCTTCTTTCTGTTTGAATTTGCCAGGACCCATGAGGAAAAACCCTTCACGCTAGGACTCATGGGAGAAAACTTGCCTTTAGATCCCACTGGGCTCATTTTCTACAGATAGCCCTGCCTTCCCCCTTGAGTCTGCAGAGGGCATCCCCACCCTCCAGGATCCCTGCTCTGTTTCGTTTACATCCTCCCAGTACTGTGAAGTGATTTCTTCCTACAATAGGCAAAGATCAGAATCAAATCCAATATGAGAGGGACCTAAACATCAAAGAACAAAGAACAGGTGGTGGGGTGGGGTGGGGGATGCTCAGCTTCGACTCATCCTGACCAAGGAGAAAGCACAGCAAGATCCTATCAATTTTAGTCAACTTCAGGTTGAGGTGTTCCCAAATTACAAAGGGATCTGTTTTGCAACCGAATAAAAATAAATGGAAAAACAAAATACAAAAATCGTGCTGAGCAAGAGATGGCATTGTTGAGGACTAAAGAGATGGTTCAGCAATTAAAAGGGCACACTGTTCTTGCAGAGGACAAACCCACCCCTGAACACACCCACACATAGAATTTAAAATAATAGAGTTAAATAAATAAATATAAAATAAAATGATATAATTTAAACTCCTAAAAGAGAGGAGAGAGTGTTGGGAACTATCCATGTCTCACCCTCATGCTGAAATAAGCCTAGGTAGTTTCCAGCAGAAAGAACGCCTCCGACATCCATGCCCACCAGGTCACTGTGAAAGCAGCAGAAGGCACAGACTTTCTTCTAAGATTTCTGAATGAGTATTGTCATCATTAGACAAAAGGCCTCTAATATGTTATTTTTGTTATGCAGGAGACTTCATCAGATTGGGATGAAGAGACTACAAAATCTGACCAGTTACAACTGCTATTTCAAATGTCAGAGAATCCCCTAAGGGTGGTGGAGCCTTCAGCAGAACATGCTTTCTGTCCAGTTAGCCCTACCTGTGATTCTGTCCACTTCTGAGCTCTTATCAGGGATTCCTTTCCTTAAGATATACAACAGGTTTTTAGTACCTCTTTGATAGCTAGGGTTTTCTGTTTGTTTGTTTGTTTGTTGTTGTTGTTTTGAAACAAGGTCTCGCTACACGGCAGTGGCAATTTCAGAACTCTCTGTGTAGATCAGGCTCACCACGAACTCACAGAGATCTGCCAACCTCTGTCTCCCAAGTGCTGGGACTAAAAGCGTGTACCACCATGCCAGGCAATAGCTAACATTTAATCTACAGCTCAATTTAACAAAGCCTCAGGTCCTAGCAAATGACCCAAAGACAATCCACTGTGGATTTGAATGAATGAATGAATGAATGAATGAACGAATGAATGTCAAGGGAATAAGGCAGTGTTTTCCCACCGCTAGAAGGGGTTCTGCTACAGAGCTCACCTAGAAACACAAACCTGAGCTCCGGGAGTTGCTACAGAATCAATTAACCTGGCTTTTGTGCTCACTCAGCTGCCCACCTAGTCAGTGAAAAGTAATGTTTCAGTTCAGGATTTATGTTTGATCTGCAGACACACCATCAACAAAAACAAGCCATTCCCCACTGTGATGTAATAATATTAACATTCACACACTTCCCAGTTTAATAGAGCAATTTGAATGTTTTACCTAGTGCACTGAGTCATCTACCTACTCAGCAAGGAGATGCTGAATTGCTACCATTTCTATTTAGTCTTCTCCTCTGGCGGCTAATCTTAGTATGATTGGTCTGCTGATCCTCCAAGAACTCTGAGTTCTATCAGTCTTTTGAGCTAACAAAGTTACAGGCCAAGTTAATAAGATGTAAAAATGAGAAGCCAGATTCCCAGTGCTACCTAATGGTCCCCAAACTCTCTTCCTCTCCTGACAGCCAGTAACCCATCTGTCCAAGCAGTGCAAAAAAATGGACCTTGCCTCTGCAAACTCTCCCTTCCATCACAACTCTTAGTGCAACCAATATACACATAACTCTCCACACACGCCACTCACATATACTATACGCACCCATACACATACACACACACTACACATATACACAGCACACACACACCACAGCACACACACACCACAGGTACACGCACACATACATACACATACCACAAACTCACACACCACACACATACACATACCACACACAATACTCTACACACACGCCACTCACATATACTATATGCACACCATACATACACATACACACACTACACATATACACAGCACACACACAGCACAGTACACACACACCACAGGTACACGCACACATACATACACATACCACAAACTCACACATACACATACCACACACATACACATACCACACACATCATACGCATGCACACACATACATACACACACCCCACAGGCACACATATACACAATACACACACACACATATACATGCACCACACACACAATTTCTTCACACTTGATAAAAGGAATAAAAAGATACCTATGTCAAATTTAACACTCATCTGGCAACCCAGTACCATGAATGGTTTTCCAGAGACCTCACAGACTGCCTTAAACGTTCTTGTCTGCCTTTCCTCATTCCCACAAAAGTCAGGGTGCTTCAAAGGGAACAGTGAGTTATTAAAAACCACTTATTAAAGCTGTCAAAGCAACCCAAGATGGTGTATTCTGTCTGAAAGGGAAACATGTCTGTGTATTTCTACATGCGCTTGCAGTGGGCTAGCAGATACACACACTGCACGAAGTGGATGGAGTGGAGCCTGACATGGGACTCCTGGGGCTGGATTCAAAAGAAAGAAAATATTACCTAAGGGATGCTCTGAGTTTTTCATGTTAAAAGCTACCCTATAAATGTATATCCATTCAGTTACAGGAAATACCATCTAAGTATATATTTAATTTTCCCACTTACTTTAGACACATAAAATGTAATGACCAGAAAATTAGTTGCACACAAAGATTCAACTCTATGGAGAAATAGGGGCATAGGGACAAAGAAAGAGGAGAAAGACCCATTTACTGTGTCATATGCATCCAAAATTGGACCAAAGCCTCCGTGTTTCCCTTACTCCCCACACATGCAGCTGGCTCCTTACAGCACCATGAAAAGAGGTCAGAACGAGGCTCAGGTCCTTCCTGAATAGCCCTTTAATGAAGCAAGCATTGGAAAAGGCATCCTGGACGTATTTCCTGTATTGTGGAGGTGTCTTCAGGCCACATGAAGGTGGGCAGTGCCAGCTCATCGAATCCTCTCCCCCCATTGTTACCTTCCTTGCCATTCAACAAGCAACCTGACCACACCTTCACACAGAAATCATACTTCCCAACGAGCAATACTTGATCACACGGATCAGGGTCGATTTTCCTTCTCTGGCACTAACATTAACTCCTGGTCCTTGCTTGAATCCTTTGTTTGTGACATTTAAGATCCAAAAAGGGGGGGGGTGTCCCCAAATGGTGAGTGCATGACCTGACTGAAAAGTAAAAAGCCAAGCTGGAGCTGCCATGCACTTCCTGCCCGTGTGTACACACGGTGCCTCTTTGACCAATCACATGAGTCTGTTCAAGGAAAAATGTGGTTAGTTTTTAACTTGATTAATCATGGGGGGTTTTTTAGGTAAAAAAGAAAATGAAGATTTCATTCTCACACATAGTATAAAACTACCATGTGAGAGATTCTCTCATGGGGTCGTGTGTTTCCTGATACTTGAACCTAAAGTGACTTGGCAAAGATGCAAATCAGTGAAAATGGGAGAAAGGTGTGGCTTGCCAGTCATTCTAGAAGCACTTCCTTAGTCATCAACAGACACACAAAGACCTACAGAGCAGAAGAGATGGTCAGCCACCATTTTCACTCCTACACCGACTTTCTCTTTTTGACTACAAAATGTCACTGCCTTCTGCTAGTACTGGGGACTGAACCTGTGTATCCTATATGCTAAGCAGGCACTCCACCACTGACCTACATCCCTAGCTCCCCCCAACACACACACACACTTTTACTTCCTTGAAAGAGCTAGCATATCACCTTCCAAGGAAAGAGGCCCAATGGCCATGGGGGCAGGAATCAACAGAGGAAAGGCAGCAGCTCCCAAGTAGTTCTCCTGTGGTTTCTACAGAATTTTTGGAAGTCATAATTTCTGAGTAAACCAGGTTCCCTAGCAACCAAATGCTCAATTGAATTTTCTTCCCCATCCTGCCACCCAGTCCCCCTTAACTGCAGAAAAAGGATGGAGGAGTAGACCTGGGGACTTGAGAAGATAACACATCTATCTGTACCACCAAGCCTAAGGAAGAATTATCAGTGCTCTTTCTGCTTTATAAAAACTTCAATAGTGAAGACAAAAGATGAGGGAATGTGTCTGAGTTACCATTATAAATCTGAATATGTAGGTCCTTTAAGAAGCAAGAAACCATCACAGGTGCTAAAACTTGACAAGCTGGAGAGAGACCCAGGTGGGGCTTGTACCTCCCAGGTTTGGAAGTTCACGGTAGCCCTGGGGACACAAACTAGGGATGGCTTCATCATTAAGAACAAGAACTTGGACACAGAGACAGGTTTCCCACTGAATCCTGTGGGATTCAAATCCACTCGCACCAACGAATACATGGAAGTCAGAGTTAGGAAACAGCCACTTGGCAGTTCTGCCATGATGTCAAAATTCACTCGCTCTTACAAACAACTGCACCCAAGAGACTGGGGGATTTCACTGTCTAAAATTTTAGGAGGTAGGAATTTGGTCTTTCTGGGATGGTTCTCCATCAAACAAAAAGGAACAGGGGAGAAGCTGAAGCTTTCAACAAAAAGAAACAGCAGAAGTCAGAAGGCTCTGGAAGAGAAACTGAGAATGTGGATTTAGGGGCCAGATAAACCTGTGTTAAAACTCCACCACGGACTTCCTGTGTGACTTCAGACTGATACCCTCTTGGGCATCCATTTATTAATCCATAAAGGGAAGCCATGTCTAGTTTTCCATAGGGCTGCTTTCCAAGCTAACTGGCATATAACATGCTTAGTAAGAGCTTGCTTTGAAAATTTGCTATTGTCAGGAAATTTGCTACTGCCTGCCTATAATCCCAGTCTTTGGGAGGTGGTTTAAGAGCTCAAGGACAGACTCTGCTACATAGTGAATTTGAGACCAGCCCGAGGTAGATGAGACGCTGACTAGTCAAGACGAAGAAAGGAAAAAAGCGCGAAAGAAAGGGAGGGAAGGAGAGAGAGGAAGATTTGTTCTCCCTTAATAAAGTTTTAAATGGTCATGATAATAATCTAATTAACTAGCGCATTTCCTTTTGCTTGGTATGGAAGAACTGGCCAGTCTACATACTCTGCACTGGGTCGCTTGTGTGCACACACTTATGTGAGAACATATTTCCTGCTGCTCGACACAGACACCAAACACAATTTTTGCCTTCAGTTTTTCATACAACTGAGACTTGATTGCTATGACATAAGAAACAAGAAGAGCCAAGGCTTCACAGCTGCAGCCTCCCTCCAGCACACATGTACCGTGAGCTTTGCTTAGCCTCTGTGTCTATATTCAGGCCATGGCTGTTTGGCTCTTCTTTTGCAATGAAATAACCAAGAACGCATGAAGATTTAAAGTATGAATGCAAATGAACATCTGTCCGCCTATCTCTGGACCATGAAATTTCCACATGCCCCTTCCCAAGCACAACCAGTCCTCAGCCTGAAGAATCTATAGCCCTCGCATTCTGTCACCATCTCCTTGCTTCTTTGAATAGACGTTCCTACGAGCAAGTCTCTCGTTAAACCAAAAGGTGCTTTACTGAACATTTCTGAATGTCAGATAAATAGAGCTCTACTATATTGCTGTCCCATCTTGCTTTCCCCCTCAGACACGATAACTTTAAAAGCAAGCAGGCTTGAGGGAAGGCAAGGCAGAAGGGTACCACGGGGTGATTTACCAATGTGTAGGTTATACTCGATTGTGTCTGTGCGAATGCAATCTGCCTTACTCAGTATACTGTAGGCAGATGCACTGGGCATCTCAGGAGTTCTGTATCCTGAACAGCGCTGTTCTGGGCATCCTTGTACATGTTTAAGAGTTTCTCAGTGGGAAATCAGCCCGGCTCGTATAAAAACAACTGAAGTTTCTGCTCCCAGTCTTGCCGCACAGTCTAGGGGGACCCCATTCTGCTATTCTGATGGCTAAGGACATGATGTGTTCCAAGCCATCCTTCCACAGCACAGCCATTGCACCAATTTAGTATCACCAGCGCCATAAGCATGGCCCCTCTGTTTCATGTCTTTGCCCAACACTTGACATTAACAGATTTGCCAAGCATGAGATGGTATTGAACCATGAACAGTTTTAATATTAAAAGATATTCTACAACAACTATGATTAAACAGAAAGGTACTGGAGCATGAAGGGACAGAACTGAATAGAAACTGTAGAAATACAACTGATTATTTATGGAAATTAATTCTATAATTGGGGCCTATCTAAATTCATTGAGCAAAATGGACTATTTTAAGCAGGGGCTTGCAATACCCAGATAAGCATGCTGAAAGAAGAGAAAACTGGATTCCGTCTCCACACCATCCACTAAGATAAACTCAGAGTTGAAATGTTAATGAGGAAATCACACAACTATTAAAAGACAATATAGGTGAATCTCTCTCTCTATGACCAGGCTCTCCAAAACAGCAGCTACTAACCACACAGGGCTACTGAGTACCTGGGAAGTGAATATTATTTGACTTACTCTTAACTAAATGAAATTTAAGTTCAAATACTCATACTTCATTCAGTGATTAGGAAATGCTTAGGTACACTTGGGACATGGTTATATGAAATTTCTCTTTTTTAACTGCAAATCTGTGAAACCTAAAGACAGGTAAGAACTTACAACGGAAGCTTAGTGCCCAAGTTGAGATATATTAAAACACTGGCATGAACAGATGCTCAGACGTTAAGGTCACTTACTGCTGTGGCAGAGATCCTAACTCAGTTCCTAGCACCAACATGGTGGCTAACAGCTGCCTGTAACTCCAGTTCCAGGGACCGAACACTCCTTTCGGCCCCAAGAGCTGCTGCTCCCAGGGTGCATGTAAATACACATACATCCACAAAATTCTTTTCAGTCTTGTTTCTTAAGTTAAAACATACAGAAATCATTAAAAATTTTAGTATGGGGTGAATGTGATCAAAATACATTCTACATATGTATGAAATACAATATAACATTATTTTTGAATAATATGCACTAATAAAAATTCAAATACCAATAACTTTTAAATATTGATTACTTAAAATAACATTTTTGAGTTAAAATATATTATTACAATTAATTTCATCTATATATTTATGATAGCTACTAACAAATCATATGCATGGTTTATTTTATATTATTATAAAGTATTACTCTAACACCTGAAAAATGAGGATAGTTTTTCCAAAGTATGACTCAAAAACACAAAGCAATAAAAAAGACAAAATTCATTTATATAATGAATAGTGCAATCAGTGAAAATGACAAATGGTAAACTCAAAAAAAGTTCATAAACATTAGGAATCATATCTCCAATATAACATAAAGAGGGAAACATTAAGAGATGATTCATGGGCAGGAGGGACAATTGAGGCAGGATCACAAGAAGAGGTGTTCAAGCCAGCTCATTATAAGAAAGATACAAAGTGGGCTGGGATGACGTGCACCTAGAATTCATAAAGCCATGGGTTTGATCACCAGCACCACCCAAACTGGGCATGATGGTGCAAGAGCTGTTACCCAGCACTTGCAAAGTGAAGGAAGATCAAAAGTTCAAGGCCATCCTCACATAAGAGGGGGGTACTGAATTACATTAAGTATATAATCATCTCTCACTATTTAGATAACAAAAAATACTAAGGTTTCACAGTATATCTATGGTTACATGGGATATATAAACACTCCATACTTATATGTGGAAACTATGCATAGAAACTTCCAGAAATATGTAACTCATGATTTAAATAACTTTACTTACAATAATGTCGTCATTGCTTCATTTTAACCTTGTACTATGCCTAATTTATAAAGTAAGATTTATCAGAGGTATAGGGAAAAAATCCACTGGGGATCTTGTAGCATTTCTGAGGGCAACAGGGAACTACTCTACTGAGCAAACGGCACGGTATTTATCCTTTGGCCCGGTGATGCTACTTCTTAGAACCTACCATAAAGAAAGGCCATGGAGAAAACTAGCAAACACTCAAAAGGCCATTGTAGCCCCTGTACACTCAAGTATTCTGCTTGATTTTCAACTAATTCTCCATCAACAAAAGCAAACAAGTTCCCACTACAATGAAGTGAAGACTAGAAGCAGCCATACATTCAGATGAGTAACTGGGATACTTTAACACAGCAGAGTCACAGTTGTAAGATGCTACAAAGTGTAAACAGGAATGTATGGAACTACAGGAAGCTATTATTTTTCTAAGAAGAAAAAAGTCAAAAGTTGTATTACTAAAATAATATAATAAATAAATATGCACTGAACATATACATATGTGCATATTAATTAGTGTCTTCCATACATACACATGTGTTTATATCCACATCTCAATAGGTATGTACATATATATAAACCTTCATAATTCTGCCCACTGGAAAAAACAAACAAGGTAGCAAGAAGTCTTAATATCCAGGCTTGGTGTGTAAATACCATTTCTCACTAATAAAGATCAAGGTAGGAAAAATGCAACATAAATCTGAAATATCTTGTTGAAACAGAAAGCAATGAATCTGTCAATGACTTCCTACTCTTGTCAAGCAGATTCAGAAACCAACTTAAAGACTCTCCCACTGGGAAAAACGTAAAAAGAACTTCAAAAGAAATAGCCATCTGGAGGCTGAAGCAGGAAGATTGCCAATTGGAGGCCAGCCTGGTCTAAAATCAAGACCCTATCAAGAAAAAAATGTACAAAAATCAATAAATAATCACGGGGGTTTAAATACAAACTGCATTAAAACCCATGTGTTCATAATGGTATTTACATAAATAATACAATAAAAGTCTACACTGGTCTCGATTGAAGGATATTAGAAAAGTCAACTCAATTATTTTGAACATTAATTAACAGAGGGAAGGAAACCAATTAATAATCATACTAAATGACATATACCTCAAAGTAACCAAATGGTTGATATGTTTAATGAGAGAAAAGTTCCAGCTAGCAAGTTCAGATAAAAGGCGAGCAAGGGCAGATAGAAGGCTATCCTGATTTTATAACCTGTTCTGCAATGGCAGTGACCCTCAGCAGCTTGAAGGGCCTGGGAATAATTCTACTGTGGAAGGAACAGGTTGACAACAGCAAAGCCCACCAAGTCATCCATTAGAGCTTGGATTAGTCTCAGTACCTCACTTACTACCCACCAGACCTCAGTCAAGGTCCTTTCTCCTAACTCCTCCCCCAAAGAAGAGGGTGTCTGTGACCACATGTACCGGGACGGGTACCACACTCCATGTGAGGAGCGACCAGTATGCAGGAAAAAGAGGAAAATGTGAAGACGAAACCAGGAGAGCCACAGAATGAAGAAACCTCACAGGACACACTGCTGTCTCTTCAGCAAACAAGCTCTAGGGAAGAGAATGAGGAAGGGATGCAGATAAAGAGAGAGGAAGCCTATCTACAAAAACAGACACATCCCTCAGCTGTGAACATCACTTGGATCCTGCGTGTCACAAAGGAAATCACTATAAAACAGAAAGAGGCAATCAAGAGAATCTGCTCTTGGGATAGCTGATAAAAAAAAAAAAAAAAAGACTTGCTGTTGAAACAAGTTTAGGCTTGATAGTATTATGGTTATATGAAAAAAATGGTCCTTATCTTTTAGAAATTGTAACCCAGTAAGTCAAACAAGATGATAACCATGTGTGTAATTACACTTCAAAAAGAAACACAGGTAGGGAGAACAGGCAGAGAAGAGGGAACCATTGGCAAGGAGTAAATTGTTAAAAACCTGACAATGGAGTCAGAGAAATTAATTCTGGTCTCGTCGCCACTATTTGTTACCCACAGACTTTGGTAAAGGTCCTAAGCATGATGTGTCTCCATTTTCCTATTTATAAAGTAGAAGGACGGGTAAGTGCTACAGCTAGCTACTGCAAACACCGAAGAAGAGAATGTATACGATGCACTCTTACAGTACCTGAGAGCAGGGCAAATACTCAGTACGCATTAGCTTCAATTAATACAAGTAGTGCTGTTGTAAGTCAAGATCCCAAGCTAGAAGTGGAGGAAGCTGAAGAGACTGTGTAAATCAAACCCTTCCTGCTTTATCGGGATGCATTACCCACCTCTATTTCCTGTCTCTCTGCAACCAGTCTCTCTGTAGGGACTGCAAACAGAAACATCAGACTCTTGGTGGCCTTCCCTACTTGCACGACAAATCTTTAATGACATGGCTTCTCACCCTCCACTTGTGCAGAAAAGACACAATTAACCATCTCTTGTGATAATGTTGCAACTGTGTGGTTAGCCGTAACAGCTATTCATCTGCAGGATGTATTTTTACCCTCTCACAAATCAATACACACACTCGGAAATTCAAAATGACTGAACATTGTGCTGTTTCATCCTCCTTCCAAAACACAGCTCCAATTTGTTACCCCTCACCAGGTTCTGGCGTAAGTTACACAGTGCTAAACTGAGATTTTTGAACAACAAACGAACACGAACTTTAAGCTATGAATGAGGCATACCCTAGCACATAACCATGGCAAGTTGCCAGCGCTTTTGAAGAGTGAGGGAATACTTGATATTCTTCAATGAAGTAGATATTTCCAGCTCTCTTTAATAAGAGTCATCACAAATCCTGAGTAAAGTTCATACGTCTTGTTTTACTTCTTCATGGAAGAATTCTGACCAAACACTACTGCAGAATCCTTTCTTTCCCCTCTCTTGCCTAGTCTGCTTGCCTTTTTGAGAACCTCCATTATGTAATTTTCTTCTCTGTCCTTTCTATCACACATCTTGAAGGCTGGAGTTTCCCAGAACCCAATGTTCTGTTTTCTCCCAGATGTTTTCCCATTTCTCATTACATATGAGAGGGCAATCTGCTACCAAATCTCAAAAGCACTACCACATTTCATCCATCCATCCATCCATCCATCCATCCATCCATCCATCCATCCACATATCTAGTCAACAAACGTGCTGTACACCCTATGGAGAACTTTTTTTAATAGGGAAGGATCAAATAGATGCAATCTTGCCCTTGTGTTCTTTACACTTGGGTTGAGGAGTAGTATTAATGTTAATCCAAAAATCATAAAAATAAACATGCAGTTGCAAGGCTGAGATGACATACAAGGGAGGAGTCGCATGACATGGTAAGAAGGTAGAAGAGAGGGGTTTAACCTTGCCGTGGAAATTACAAAATGATTCCCTAAGGAATGATGACTGAGCTGAGATCAAACCTGTAATTCTATCCCAACTGCTCTTCTGAAAGCCAGGCCAGAGTTTCAGCTGCCTATTAGGCCTGTCCATCCAAGAGAACAGACATACCTAAAACAGTGGATTTTAAACTGACGCAGTAACTTTTCCCCTCAATGCTTAGATTTTCATCTCAGACAGCATGATCCATTCAGAAAATATTAGCAGTTATCCTTCATTTTCTTTCATCACCTGCCCTCCCCCCATTTTACTGGTTCCTTCTGATTCTGTTGTTGTTTTTCATCCTTCTCCTAGACCTCTTCTCCAGGCTTAGGCATTAGCTTAGCTCTCAGTACCCCTGACCAGGCTGGCATTAAAACCACAGTTCGTTAGTTCTCTCATTGTCCCCGTTAGTTTTTTCTCTACACTTAAGAAATGACCGTGCAGAAAAAGAATTATCTTCCCTCTTTCAGAGACTCTCACTGCTGAGATGCTGGGTAAAAGTCCAAACTCTACAGTGAACTCTACGCAGTTCATCAGCCTCAGTGTCCAGGCCTCCATCACCTGGACAGAGCAGCATCACAGATCCACAGCCTCATCACAGAAGCTCTTATGCCCGCAGTGGCCTGCTTCATCTCCCCCTGCTCCCTGACCTGTTTGTCCCAGAATGCCCGTCTCTGAACCAGCCTGAGAGGCAACGAATGAGGAGAGTGGGAAAAATTAAAACTGATCAAACTGTAACTTCCTGTCCAACCTGAGACCTTTAGTGATGGGGGCTCAGATAGCCGTGCTGAGCCAGGGGTGTGAACCAAGACTGTTCCCGGGGAACATGGGTGTCCTGTGGGCCTATCTCCCAACTCCAGTGCTTTCTTATCTCAGCTCCCAAAGCAGCTTTAGGAATTCACCATAGAGCACATGTTCACGTGACAACTCTCCTGCTTGCCCGGGACCTACCCAAAGCCAGGGCTGGGCCTCTGGGTCTCTGTAGCTCCAGCATCTCCCTGGTACCAGGCACTGAGATGACACAAATCGTGCTGGAAGAGCTAAGGCTTGATGGGGGTGGGAGGGGGGTGAGGAGGCGTGGGGGGAAGTAGGACGCCAGCAGAGGGGCCCTGAGGGCAGAGGGGAAGAGCTGGGTTTGGAAGCCCTTGGGCAGCAGGTGGGCTAGAGAAAGTGATTTTCTGGTTAAGAGACTAGTGCATCCCATCCTCACAGGAACCTCTCTTGCAGGTGAGACAAAGTGGTGGGAGGGGCAGCCAGAGGGGGCTGGGGTAGACATCCATGAAATGGAAAAACACGGCAAAGCTCCAGGAAGAACAGGAAAGTGAAAGGGATATTTGGCAGAGAAACTGGAGGTAAGCATGGCCAGCCCAAAGAGAACAGATTTCTGAGAGAACCCCAGGATGCTGGGAGCCTGAGTGAGATCACTGCACTGGGCAGGGCTCCATATTGCTTTTTTCCGGGTTATTTTGGAGGAAGCAGCTGTGGACCAAATACACTGGGAGTCGGGAGTGCTAGAGCTCTCCCGGGACCTCGTTACCAGGAGAGATGCCAGCATAGAAGCCCCTGATTGCTGCCACTGCAGTTGAATGTCCAAGGCGACTACAGACATGAAAGGAAACCGCCAAGAGATGATAAACAGGAGGTATAAGTGTTGGCTGAGCTCCTCAGACAAAAGGGTGAAGATCACAGGAGAGGAGGATTCATCAGGTAAGGAAATGGTGGCTATTCCAAATTAAGATGACCCTAAGTTAGAGCTGCGGTTATCTGTTAGAGTATCCTGTTTTCCATATTTACTTCCCCATCAAATATGTTTCAAAAACTCCACCCTGATACAGAATACACAATCTTAATAAACTATCACACAGATTTATTAAAAAACTATGTCTGCATCTAATGTATTTCTCCAAGGTTTTAACTGAACTAATTAAGTTAATTCCTTTAGTTTGATTACTATCTGAGTGACTTCCAAGTGCAAAGTAGTAGTGCCCTGCCAGCTGCCACGGGGGTTTCTGAGAAGAGACGGCAGCCCTGCCTGCCAGCAGCTTGGTCAGGAGCTTGCGTGCAGATTAGGGAAGCTGTACTCTTTCCCAAGTGTAGGGAGCAGAGCAACTTACAGCTGAGGGCATACATCTTTCCAGCTACACATTTATAGGAAAGTAAGGATCATATTAATAGCCAGTGACTGCAGACACTGCTATGCATTCATCTCCATGTTTATCCTGTCCTGGTTTACCCCCAAGCGCTCCTCTCATAATTGCATAACCACAGCCTGTCATGTTGTTTCTTACTGCAACTGTAACTTGTAAAATTAAACTTCAGAACTGAGACAGGCTGAATGATTGCCCACTTTAAAAATATGTATATGTATAATTTACACACCACTTCAGATAAGCTCTTGAATTATGAGCCCTAAAAGTCAAAACTGTCACCCTAAAATGCAGTTTTAGTATGACAGTTCTTCCTGCACAAAAGACCTATTCCTGTGTGTGCACGCTGGAGCATCCACACGCACACATGAAGTTTTCTAAACAGTATTTTGTACTGTCTGTTACAATCTATTTTTCAGATTTTATTGAGAACAATTTACTTCCCCCACACTATGAAGTGATGTTTAAAGAAGAATCATGAAATAGTTTAAAATTCACATATTTGCTAAAAAAATATTCGTAATATAAAAATGACTTCTACTTGGGTCAGTGACATGGCTCATCGGATAAGAGTTCAAGCTATGAAACCTGACAACCTGAGTGTGAACCCTGGGACCCACGTGGTGCAGGAAGAAAACTGACTCCTGTAAGCTGTCCTCTATCCTCTGCACACACATGACGTGTGCTCATAAACACACAATAAACAGAAAGGTTACTGAAAATACTCTGCATACTAATGTAGAGCAGGATCAGAGAAACACCTGAACACCCACCATGTACACTGTGTGGGGTCTTCGCACCTGGATCATCTCCCATAACCCTCCACTCACTGTGGGGTGGAGTCTCCCCGGTAATCATTTCCAAAACAGTATTTTTGAAAAGATATACTTTTTCATGAAACTAAGTCTAAACCCTCCATTATCAGAGTGGATTCTTATTTACTAGCTGTCTGGGTTGCTTTGCCCAGTCAATAGGTTCCTGAAAAGTTGAAGGCAAATGAACTTTTTTGTGGAAATCATTTTCATGTAAAATTGCATTGTAAGGACAAACGTGCCAAGCCTCCTCTCTGATTGACAGCCAGCAGGGTGCTGCTCAGAGGGCCGGCTCAGGGGCTCCAGTTCATTCCCAAACACAGCCTCAACCCCACCACTCTCCTGAGTTCAGGGTCTCAGAGTTTAGCCACAAGGTGATCCAGAATTAAACAGTTTAAACCAGCACCCACAGCTGAAGACCTCAGCAACACAGCAGGGGAGCAATGCCACGCCCCCTCCATACTCAATTCTAACAAGCTGAAGGAAAACAAAGCATTGTATCATAAGACAATGCAAGTCTAGCGGTTTTTTTTTTTTTGTTTTTGTTTTTGTTTTTGTTAACTCACTTTCTTCTTCCACAGTGTCCGGCAGCCGTCATAGTCTCTCCTTCGAGTTACCTTCAAACTAGGGCTTGAAGAAAACTTCAAAGGACACAAAAGCCCAGGCGTTTGTATCTAAATATACCTGCCACAAAAGGTGTTTATATGGCTACCAATTATAAAGATGTGTCCAAACGGAGCCCACTTAGGTCTCTCTGTATAAATCTCCCCTGCATCTCTCTGACTTAAGGGAAGCACAGGGACACTTAGCTTTTGACAACTTCATTGATAAAGAGCATGCAGTAGAAGTGGTCGAACAAGAGCCTAGAGCAAGCCACTCAGACACAACATGGAGCAAAGCCTGCTCAACGCCAAATCCAATACCGGACAAAAACACCTGCATCCTAGACATGGTACACCGTTGAGTCAGTCACAACAGGGACCCAATGAATGGAGTTCTTCATTCATCTCTTGAGACTCTTCAGGAGATTCAAGTCATTTCTTTTAAGTGTGTGTGGGTGGTGGTGGTGGTGGTGGTGG